>NW_024426119.1:24232941-24413727 GCF_017311325.1 Ursus maritimus
CCCCCCCCCCCCGGACTGGGGACTCGTTTTTGCCCCTCCTCCGTGGTTTGGTGGAAGGGGCCAGAGGACTCCCAAGTTGTCAGTGCTTGCCCGAGTGGAGGGTTTATAACTTCCAGCGAGAACCCCCCCCCCCCCCGCCTTTAGTCCTGGAATGTGTTTTCAAGGTGGCAAGGCTTTCGAAGGCTTCTCACCCAGAAAGACTGTCAGAGAATGTGTGATAACTACAGATGCAGGGGGGTTATGGGCTTTTTGGTTCAACGTTCCGTTGAGCGGAGCATTGTTTTTTGCAGTGGTTTTAGGGAGGTGTTTCCTTTAAGATATGAAATACTATGGTTTTCCCCTGCCTTTTTGTCTAATTATTTTGCAAAAATTAGTGCTTTTGGAAAATTGAGCTTATATTTTGAGAACGTTAGATCCGAAGTATGAATTCATTTCCGAGACCGTTTTCATATTCACAGAGTAGTTTCATTAGTATTCAGTTTTGTTTTTAATTGTATTAAATTCTTGATTATCCATGCGACTAGTTGCTGGAAGTCAGGGATGATGAAAATGTAAATAATAATCCAAAATAAGAGTCCCCCCCCCAGTGTTAGTATTTTTCATCCTTGAGACTTCTATGGAACGACTTAAAATTTGATGAAATCGAAGTTTATTATTGACTATGCATTCTCTTCAGTTGAAGGCTTTGCCCAGTGTTGAGCTAGGCAGATAGATGAAGGAGAAAAAGACTAGTGATTTGCCTAGTTATTTTACAAATAAATAATTAGTACCTGAATAAATGAGACAAGATTTCCAAATTCCTGTATATATGTATATATGTAGCTAGTCGAGTCAATTTTGATTTTGAAATCTGGCTCTTTTAGTAGGCGGATTCCTAGTCGCGTATATTTGTTTTTTACAAAAGCTTTAATTAAAAAAATTATGAGAATATGAATTTGAAACACAGATGAGTTTTATAAGATAATACGTGGATTTACCAAAGCAAAATTGGTCAGAGCCTCTTAGCTTTTCAGTGACCTAAGGTATATACAGCCTATATCCAATTTAATGAAAAAAACATTTTAAGACACCTATCAGAAATGCCTTTAATTTCAAAGCCTGACAATTGAATAGGAAATTTTCTTGAACAATTTTCTTGTATGTGTGTCACTAATGAAAAGGTTAAACTCATTGGTCCTTCATCATGATGCCAGAACTGTAACCAGTAATGCTACCATATGTATACTTATGGTTCCTTTCATCTTAGAGGAAATATAATTAACTATTTAGCATAGCTATTTGTGTGTGTTTATCTTAACAGCAAGTGCTGTGAGCAGATTATTTAAACTAGAGAACCTATTCCTCTTTCATCCTACATCTTTCTTAAGCCCGCAACCTATTAAAACCTTGTAGAAATTTAAGGATTAGAAAGAAATCATGAATGTAGGTTTTCCGTTGAAGAATTTATTCCTGTTTTCACTCTAGTACCTCCTGCCTCTTCCTCAGCCTAACCTTGAGTAAGAGAATAATTCTAACCACCCTCTCTTCCCACCCGCTACATACTCACAGGAAACCGAGATACAGAAAAGTGGTGCTGCTTTGCCTTGCTCCGGCTGTAGGCAGTTAATTCAGGGGTCCATGGATGACCTGGAAGGAGTGTGCTTCATTTTATATTAGCATTTTTCTGGGGCAAGACTCCATTATTTTCATCATATTCTCAGAGGAATCTGTCACTGAAAAAAGGCTAAGAACCATTAATTTAATGGTAGATTAGGGGTAGAACTGAGCTTTCTCCACTTTGTGAAGTTCTTCGTTGTTTCCACTATACCCTAGAGTAACGTACTGACTTTTTGAGGTTATTTGGAATATACTTTTATATTTTTACTAATGAAGTGAATTTAGATAGATGAAAGTCGCTAAAAATATATGTGATATCTGAATTTCCATTTTCCCTCACAAAATATTTGTTTTTTCACTATAAACCAGTGTTGGTTTATATTCAGAATTTTGGGGAATTTGGTGGAAGGGGCCATTAAACAGCATTAAAACTTACTCATAATATTGTAGTAATTAGCAATTTATAGAAATTTGATTTTTAAAAAAATAGTACTTAATACAGACTGCATTTCATGTTAACCTAATTGAAATCCTTGGAGTATTGCACAAGTGTAACTTAAAAAAAAAAAAATCTAGCATGTTTTGCCTGAAGGCATTCATATTGCTCTTTTAAAAAAATAAAATCTTTGATAAAAGGATAAATTGTAATATATGTTGATCAAGATTATAAAAAGTAAGTTACTGGGAATACATGCTAGATAATAGTTTTAATTGCAATAGTGACTATTTGAAAGAATGTTACAACCAAAAGAGTATGTAAGGAGTATTCTCTTTTAGCAAGACTGTATTAAATCAAAACAAGTAATTTAATTTTAATTGCCAGAGTTAGATGTTCTAAGAACAGTTATTACTTGGTATATGCCTTTTTCTTTCTTTCTTTCTTTCTTTCTTTCTTTCTTTCTTTCTTTCTTTCTTTCCTTCCTTCCTTCCTTCCTTCCTTCCTTCCTTCCTTCCTTGTGGGGGGAAATAGTTGTTGTAAAGGGATGTGAAAAATAAATCATGGACTTTATTTGTTCATAAAAGGCTTAATGTTTCTATTTTTAGGAAATTTAAGACAGTGTTTTGAGATTTTTAAAAAAATAAACAAAACACTTGAAGTTTACAGTATCTTTTCTATTAACAAATAATTTAAACATTGGCTTAATTTTTAGTATGTTAACATTAGATAAGTTTTTTAAAGATTTTATTTATTTGTCAGAGAGAGAGAGTAGGGGGAAGAGAGAGAGCACAAGCAGGGGGAGTGGCAGGCAGAAGGAGAAGCAGACTCTCCTCTGTGTAAGAAGCCTGATGTGGGACTCAATCCCAGGTCTCTGGGATTGTCAGCTGAGCTGAAGGCAGATACTTAACCTGCTGAGCTACCCAGGCGTCCTTAGATAAGTTCTTTACTTGGCATCAGGGAAATATGAATAAAAAACCCAATGTGATACCACCTCACACCACTCAGAATCGCTAAAACTAACAAGTCAGGAAATGACAGATATTGGTGAGGATGCAGAGAAAGGGGAACCCTCCTTCAGTGTTGGTGGGAATGCAAGCTGGTGCAGCCTTTCCGGAAAACAGTATGGAGGTTCCTCAGAAAGTTGAAAATAGAGTTACCCTAACGACCCAGCAATTGAACTACTGAGTATTTAGCCCAAAGATACAAATGTAGTGATCCAAAGGGGCACCTGCACCCCAATGTTTATAGCAGCAGTGTCCACAATAGCTAAACTGTGGAAAGAGCCCAGATATCCACTGACAGATGAATGGATAAAGAAGATGTGGTATATATATAGAATGGAATATTACACAGCCATCGAAAAATGAAATCTTGCCGTTTGCAATGACGTGGATGAACTAGAGGGTATTATGCAAAGCAAAATAAGTCAATCAGAGAAAGATAATTATCATATGATTTCACTGATATGTGGAATTTAAGAAATAAAACAGAGATCATAGGGGAAGAGAGGAAAAAAACAAAAGAAGACAAAACCAGAGAGGGAGACAAACCATAAGAGACTCTTAATCATAGGAAATAAATTGAGGGCTGCTGGAGGGGAGGGATGGGGTAACTGGGTGATGGACATTAAGGAGGGCATGTGATGTGATGAGCACTGGGATTTATATAAGACTGATGAATCACAGACCTGTACCTCTGAAACCGATAATACATTATATGTTAATTAATTGAATTTAAATTAAAAATGTTTATAAAAACAAAAAATGTAAAATAAATAAAATAAAAGAATTTACAAAATTATAGATCACCAATGTCTTTAACTCTTAGAAAAGCAAACATGTCACAAATACAGATGACTTCATGCAAAGTGCTGTTCACCAATAAAGATACAAAATCATCTGGCTTAAAATTCTTTCCTTTAAATAATTGATAAACTTCAAATAGTATCAGCATTGCAAACTAAATATATTCTAAATAAGTTGCTATAAAACATTTATTATTCAGTAATACTTGGTAGTTGGCCTTTATGAATATAAGTAAATGATTATCTTAACAGGTTTTAAAAATAATACTTTCGTAATCAAAAGGGAAGTAAAATGACCTTTGGAAATTTAACTTTTTTTTTTTTTTTAAGATTTCTTTATTTGATAGAGAGTGGGGGGGCAGGGCAGAGGGAGAGAGAGGGGAATCAGGCTCCCCACTGAATGGGAAGCCCAATGCAGTGCTGGATGCTAGGACCCCAAGACCATGACCTGAGCCAAAACCAAGAGTCAGATGCTCAAGCGACTGAGACACCCAGGCACCCCAACATTTATAAATTTAAAAAGACATTTTTCCCTAAGCCCTAATGACATAGAGGAGATTAAAAAGTAGAATTATGGGTTATTGAAAAAGTAATACATATGAAAACCTATGGGATGTGGCTGAAGCTATACTCTGAGGCAAATGCATAGTCATAAATGCTTTCATTATTAAACATTTTAAAAGGTAAATAAAAATTAAGTGTCCAGGGCTAGAAGTTAGCAGGAAAACCCTATCAAAGCAATAGAGGAAAACAAATACAAAACCAGAAATTAATAAATTAGATAATTCAAAAACCAGTATTAAATTTAGAGAGCTGATTTTTAGAAAAGTACCGTAAGGTACTTTAATAGGATTAGGTGTGGTCTCTTTTAAGAAAAGAGGAAGGGATCTGAATAGTAAATCAAGTGGGCAGTCTCAGTTAAATATTTTGATTTTTTTCTCAATATTATCTGAAGTCTTGCGAAACTTACGTATATAACTACTGCAATTGATTTGTCAGGTGTTTACTTTCAGTGTAAGTCACTGCAATAAAAAACAATACAGCCAGCAGGTATCTCTTAAGCATTAGTCATTTTTTTCCATTGGAAGACATTTTTCTTTGGCCATGAAATGCAAGATATCTTAATGTTTGATATATTGTATTTTTACCTTAATATAGAAAGGATGTGGAGGGTTTCCATGGTCATATTTTTTCTGTAGGTGTGTGGTACATACTGAAATTTCACTGTGGGAGAGTGCTTATTATGTTCTACTTCAGTTTTGATTTTAAGTGGGTGTTTTCTTTCTGTTGCTTAATCTGGGAAAATTATTTGCACACACCAGGAGGTTCTGTCCCAGAGGAGTTTAGTGTGCATTTCCTGCTGTTGGGTGCTTCATAGTAATGTTTGTGCATTTTCCCTAAACCAGTCTAGTACAGCACTCTTTCCAGAACATGTACTCAGTGCATGTTTGTTGAATTTAGATAGGCTCTCAGTGATCTGAGTGCATTTGTTTAATACACTCTTTTTAAAGAAGGCTTTTATATTTTTATGTTCTGATAAATTCTTGGGTTTTCTAGGTTATTCACATCAAAGAAGTTTTATTACTGACATTTATTTTAATATATGCTGAATTTAAAAGGAATGTGAAACTGCTTATGTTTTGTTTTGTTTTTTTTCCAGTACAGATTTCTGGGATTATTATGATTTTTCATTTATTTGGAAAATTCTGAAATAATTTCTGAAAATTAAAGATAATTTTACTATGTAGATAGTGGTTTTTTTTTAAACAAATAGTAGTACAGGGATAATTAGACTTTGTGTAGTTCAGACTTATTTTACATTTATATTTACTTTAAGGAGACAACTCTGCTATAAAATTTCTGATTCCTAAAAAATAGATCTTGTCTATAAGTAGACTAAAAAATTCAAACTAAGAAATATCATTGTATGAAGTAACTAGTCTAATTTTTTCGTAATGTTTTGTTGTCTACTATGTAGGACATTTTTCTTTGATTTCTATACTAATATAATTGAAATACTGCCAGAATTTGTTACTTAACATATTGTCTATATGGGCTTTATTATGTGGAATTTTGAGAATAGTTCCGGGATTTAACTTCTACTTTTTAGGCCTGAGAATAGCAGATGCTTCATTTTAATGTCTGATACTGAAAGCCCCAAAGTCACAACAAACAACTTTTAAGACCATAGAGAGTTGTAACTGTAGGAGAAAGTTTGCCAGTCTGTTCCTACTAGTGACATCTTCTGTTTGTGCAGCTGTTGACTACAGCAGCTTCTCTTTTTTGCTAAAAACAAAGGATCACTTCAGTGTTTGTGAATTTTATTGTTGAACTCTGATACCTAGAATTACACTTAGAATAGAAATCATTACAAACTTTAATATTTAAGGGTATATACTGTGTATATGTACAGATATCAATTATAAATTGTGCATGACACTTTTTTGACAGGTTACCTAAGTTCATAAAACTCTTACAAAGTAAAATGAAACTAAGTATAAAAACTTGTTGCAACTTTTGACTTGAGCAAGAATTTGAATTTGTTACCAAAGTAATTTATGAGTTGGTACTATTTGGAAGGAGGTGTCTAGAAACTTACTATCTTTAAATTATCTTATTTCTTTATAATTACATTAGTTTCTTTTTCATGTGGAAATTTGATATGATCATATTCTTTGCTTTAAAAAAGTCCTAATGCCTTCTAATACAGATCTATAAAACTGTTCAGAGAGTTGTCATATGTTCAAAAGGACTTTTTAGATTTTTCAAAGATATCCTAAAAATTATGTTTTCAGTGTAAAATGTGATTTCAGTTTTCCCTCTTTTTATGCCTATGCATGAACTGTATAAAGCAAGTTTCCGTTCTGTTCATTATTGTTGAAAATCAGCCTTTTCCCCTAATTTCCTCCTGGGGGAACATTTATTAGATTGATATTTTATACCTTACACAAATAATTTTTGAGTTCTGTTGACTATCACAGTGAAAGTTAATGACTTAGACTATTAGCATTTGAAGGAGTTTTTGCCTCCAGGGTTGAAATTCAAGAAACTAGCTCCAGCTCACAGATACTGTATTCATTAAGTGCAAGTAGTGTCTCTATGTCCGATTTGGTTAATAGTATAAAAGTAGATTTCAAAATTTAATCAGGTAGGAAGGACGTTGAATTAATACTGCTATGAATAGTTCAGATTTCTTCTCTCTCCCCATCTTTTTATAAGCATTCTGAATATTTCCAGTGGACTCTTTTTAGAGAATAATTTATATGAATAAAGGCTCTCTATTGCGCATATTAAGTCTTTAGATTTTGTCTTCAGATTTTCTTGCATTTATTACTGATTACCTTTGTGAGAAACATTCCTGACATTTATTCTGTGAACTCTGCCTTGCTCAGAGCTTCCAATAAATGCTACTGGGTTTGTTGGGCAAAAGGTCTAGGACTATTGCTTTGATGTAATTGATTTGAGTGGTTGAAACATTGGATTGCATTTCACTTACTGGTTTCTTAAAGAAGAGTTTAATATCTTTTTAGATTGTGATATTTATGTGGTTTTTAACATTCTACTTTTACAGAATGTGCCTATAGGTTTTTTCTTTTTATAATTAAATTTTAAAAATTTGTTGTTAAATACAGAAGGAAAACTGCATAAAAACAATGTATAGCTAAATGAATTATAAGGTGAATGCCTTGTAATTATCACCCAAGTTAGGATATAGAATGTTGTCAGGCACTCAGAAGCTCTCCAGGTGCCTCCTTGTGATCACAACTCTGTTTTACATGAGTAATTTCATATGAGTAATTCCTATCCTGACTTTTATCCCAGATCTTTTTTTTTAATCTTTTTTTTTAAAGATTTTATTTATTTATTTGACAGAGAGACAGCTAGCGAGAGAGGGAAGACAAGCAGGGGGAGTGGGAGAGGAAGAAGCAGGCTCATAGCGGAGGAGCCTGATGTGGGGCTCGATCCCATAACGCCGGGATCACGACCTGAGCGGAAGGCAGACGCTTAACGACTGCGCTATACAGGCGCCCCCTTATCCCAGATCTTATTTACTTTTCTTTATTGTTTTGTCACCCACATGTGCATCCTAAAATACTTTAGTCTTTTAAAGATATCTTTTAAATTTCTGTAGATATTTTTGTAAGAAAAGATACAAAATAAACTAAAATGGGAATACATGTTCTGGATCACTTTAGTGTACTCAGGTTGTCTGCTGGGAAACTAAAGTACTCATTTTTTCTTCTAGTTTAACCGTGAACCAAAAGTTTCTTGCCCCTATGTTAAGTTGTTTTTTTGTTTTTTTTTTCAGTAATCTTGGACATCTTCCTTCCTTTTAATTAAACCATACTAATCTAATTTCCTGAAATGGATGGAAATAGACTATTTTTTAGACTAGTCAAACAAGTATAAAGTGATTATCCTTCAGAACTCTGTTTAATGATTTTCCCTCCTAACAAAAGTAGTTAAAAGCATTGTTTTGTCTGAAGAGCTGGATTTCTTACTACCAGCTTTATTTTTGGACTCCAGTCTGACTTCCTGGTTCTCTTAATTGTTTTAACAGCTTTGGTTATGTAAGAAATGATTTCATTAAAATGCAAGAACTTTTGTTAAGCATTTCCCTGTTTTATTCGACGGCTCTGCCTAAATAATCGTATTTAGCTATTTTGACATTGCTGTTCCTTTGGATGTTTTCTAATACTGAGGAGATCTAATTACTCCTTGTAAACACTGACTCTTCCATTGTTAAATTGTGAATTTGTATTACGTTTTTTGCTCCTTTGTTAATAGTGTGTTTTACTTTCTCTTTGAAGAATGTCAAGCTATCAGCTGAGGTAGAGCCGTTTATTCCCCAGAAGAAGAATCCTGATACATTTATGATCCCGATGGCACTCCCAAATGATAATGGAAATGTTTCTGGTGTAGAACCAACTCCAATTCCCAGCTACCTGATTACTTGTTACCCATTCGTGCAGGAAAACCAGTCCAATAGGTAATTTGTTTATTATTACTTTCTTTTTTGTGGGGGTGAGTAGGGAAATACAGATATTGGCAAGGCATACTTCTTCATTTTTTTCTTTTGTAACTTTTTCTTTTTTCAGGTTTATTCATTATTATTTTTTGTAATCTCTACGGCCAACGTGGGGATTCAATTTACAAACTTGAGATCAAGAGTCCCATGCTCCACCGACTGAGCCTGCCAGGCGCCCCTCCATTTGTAACTTTTAAACATTAGCCATTTCTCTTTTTTAAGAGAAGTAAATAAAATCAAATGAAGTAGAAATCTGAAAATTGTTAACGTGGGGTTTTTTACTCATTCTTTCTAAGAGGAAATGGAGTTTTTTGGATGTATCTCCTACAATAAGTCATTAAAATTACTTTGAAATAAATTGATACCGAGGGAGGAATGAATATTCAGAAAGTGGTGAACGGAAACCCTTTTTAAAGATTAGGTATCTGATCATAATTTCCAGGACAGTCTGGCATAAGAAGAAAAAACCAAGGGATAGTCCTTAACATTGAAGCATTTATGGTTAACATATATTTCTGGACTCTGATTCTAGTTTAAATTTACCTTCTGTGCTGTAGTCACAGGGTGATTTAGCAAAACGCTTGCAATTCAGATAATGTGTGACCTGGTGGTTAGGGCGTAACTTGTGATAGTCGAGATAGCCTTTTTAACCCTGCTTAGACTGAGCAATTGATACTTTGTTGGTGTAGTTTATTTTATTGCTGTATTGAAAGTACTTTATATCACACATGGAAAATTATACTTCTCTAGCACTCTGGGATAAATAGATGAGGCATCTGGGCTCTAGCCTCTGCCCAGCCACCCCAAAGGCAAATGCAGTCAATATATCTGCACGCCTCTAAGCCATCATGTGGCACACTAGCGGGCCAAGGCACATTCTTTCAGACATTCTCCATGTAAGAGATAGGTGGCCACTAAGCTACTGTATGAAATATTAAATATTCAGGTTAATAATCTCTAAAACTATAGTTTTAGAGGGGATTGGGCAAAGAGTAAGGGATCCTTCTCAATTGAAGTTAGCATTATGTCAAAAAATTTTGACCTATATATGGCTATGTTTGAAGCGACTTATCAACCACATTTAATAATACTGTTTTTTTGTATTTGACAAAATGGCCAAGTGTTAAGTACAGTTAATTTTTCTTACCATACTAAATAATCTTTTTTTTTTTTTAAAGATTTTATTTATTTATTTGACGGAGATAGAGACAGCCAGCGAGAGAGGGAACACAAGCAGGGGGAGTGGGAGAGGAAGAAGCAGGCTCATAGCAGAGGAGCCTGATGTGGGGCTCGATCCCACAATGCCAGGATCACGCCCTGAGCCAAAGGCAGACGCTCAACCGCTGTACCACCCAGGCGCCCCTAAATAATCTTTTGAATTCGTGAATAAACCAGCCAGTGGATTAAAAGTATTTTTAAAAATTATGGCAGTGAACATTTTTCCATTGTGCTTTGTTGTGGGAGTAGCGAGGAAAAGCTCATTGCTCCAGCTCCCCATGACCCCTCATTCTTCGGCAGCAACCTTCTGTAAGGACTGCAGAGATGGGAAGAATCTTGCTGATGCTTTACAGGAATTGCACTAGAAGAGGCTCGAGTGCTAGGAATAGGATGGCAGTGGACAGGCTTGCCTTGTCTCTTCTTACCCTTGGATCTGGAACGTGCTTCGATTGCCAAAGAGGGGAGCCAGGAAAAGAGCTTGACTTGGCCACATGGTTTGGGAAGTACAGGAGAGGAGTAGGAGCCCCTGGGACTGAGCAAAAGAATGAGAGGTGGAGGAATCAAATCACCCATTGTAATGATCACCGTACACAGTGATCACCTTACCCTGCTGTTTGCAGAAGGTTATCACAGTTGTTAGCATTGGATGGGGACTTTGGACTGCTTTTGTTTACAGATCCAGCAGCTAGGTGTTTAACTTTCAGGCAGAAATACCTTGAGGAGGTTGAGAAGAGAGTTTATATAAATAAGAATGGTATGTACTTTTAAAATTTTGAAATGCAGCAGAACTATCAGGTTGAATTCCTTTGTACTGTCATTTAAGTTGTTATTACATGTATATAATAATCTCTAATTACAGCAAAGAAATTTGTAAGGTGATAATTTTATTTCCTTTTTATTATGAAGGCACTGTTCTGTACTCTTTAAATTAAAATGAATTAAGAGGTTTTGCTTCAGCATTACTTTCAGACTTGTCAATATATTTCTTTTTTTTATTTGATTTTAACAGACAGTTTCCATTATATAACAATGATATACGATGGCAACAGCCCAATCCAAACCCTGCTGGACCATACCTTGCCTACCCTATTATATCTGCTCAGCCACCTGTCTCTACAGAGTATACATATTATCAGCTGATGCCAGCACCATGTGCCCAAGTTATGGGATTCTATCATCCTTTTCCTACACCTTACTCCAACACCTTTCAGGCCGCAAATACTGTAAATACTATAACCACAGAATGCACTGAGCGTCCAAATCAGCTTGGACAGGTCTTCCCATTGTCCAGTCATCGGAGCAGAAACAGTAACAGAGGACCAGTTGTACCAAAAGTAAGTGACTTACTTTGATTGCTTTTTATGTTTGATATATCTGTTGTTAATAATAGTGTAAGTAATTTGCTACTGGTCTTGATTAGCCTTTGATGCTGAATTTACTATAAAACATTTCGTTCACTGTTATAAAATAGTCAAGGGTAGAGCATTTGTAAAATAATTTTTCCTGTTTTTTATTGTGCCTTATTCTTAATTGATGATATGATTTACAGTCATCTTCAGGTTCCTTCAGAAAGTTTTACATAATCATAATACACAAATATTTCTAAATTATTTTAATTTAGTGATAAAAATTGCATAGTGATACCAGTGTTTATAAGTGAGAGTTTGGATCCTATGCCAGTGGTGTTGAATGACTAATGCACTTCATATATTCCGGTCTTCAGAAATCAGCAGGAGATGTTATGGAGAACAACATTTGTGATTCATTAAATCCCTTCAATTTCATCGTGGCTAGTCTGTGAATTTTTCGTAGCAATAGCACTTTGTTAGTCAAGTGTTGCTTTACTATATTATGTGAACACAGGGTCTCCTAGGGCTGAAGAAAATGAAAGATAAATGTGTGAAACTACTCTAAAGATCAGCCTTTTGACTAAGTTAAAAAAAAAAGGGAGACATGAAGGCCTTGAAAACACAAGAGATTTAAGGTTATTCTAGGTAACTGTTTCTTAACTAAAAGGTTACTTTTATATTGAGGCCTTAATATCAAAGCAAGTAAGAAGAAAAACCATGTTTCTTCTCAGCACTTCTAGAAGGTAGAGTGATTTCTTGGCTCTATCATCAAGGAGTTGATGCTTTCCTAGATTCCATTAGCCCAGCTTCTTCAGTGAAAAGTCTTTGCTGTCTTCTGACATACTTTTTACAAATTAAAATGCAAACATGCAGCACAGTTTGCTTTAAAAATCTTTTAGTCTTTGCTCATGGAAACACTGGGTCAAGGGAAATTGTTTTGGGACCTCTGGAGAATGTAAAGAAATACGTATTGGAAGTAAGACAGAAGTATATAACTTTCAGATGGTGAAGAAACATGATTTCTCAGAGTGCATTTCCAGCACTTCAGTTTAGGAAGTTAAATTCAGAGTTCTGTTATATAAATTGCTATTTAAGTGATGAATACTCCTGTTTTAAAAAGTGAAGGAAAGGATCAGCTTTTTTTATATTTTCTTTTTAAGCTCTAAAGCAGAATTTTTTTGGTACTTTCTTGGTATCATGAAAGGAAAATTTATTCCTTGGGAAAGCTACTACCCTTTTTATTACCCTTCTAAATAAAAATTTACAACCTCTTATATGACATGCTTATACTTCTATCATTTATTAATTATTGATTGAGAAAATACGAAGTACAAGTAATAATTAAAAATTCATTAATATTTTATTAGTCATAGTAGTGTTAATAGTTCTTTGAAAAATAGTATTAAAATGTGTGTGTATGATCCATCATTTAACGTATAATTAAAATGCAGATAATTTCATGAATTCCTAACACAGTAACCCTCTTTCCCCATAGATTGGGAGCCACTAATTTAGAGCAAACATTTAGGTGTGTTTTATAGTGGATATGTATTTTATAATGTTTAGTACATTGAGTAGGATTTTAAATTATTATTATTTTTTTGTGCTTAAATCAGCAGCAGCTTTTACAACAGCACATAAAAAGCAAAAGGCCACTGGTGAAAAGTGTAGCTACTCAGAAAGAGACAAATGCAGCAGGTCCTGATAATCGGTCAAAAATTGTGCTTCTGGTAGATGCTTCACAGCAGACTGGTAAGCAAGAGTGGTTATGTATACATCACTGAGTTTTATCTGTTTTCATGTATTGACTTTATAATTGTGGACTGTACCACTCTTTAAGTTTCCAGACTTTCATCCTTTCATTTATACTGCCACTTTGTGAAATTCTCTAGGAAGGGTAAAAGCAGTCCATGTCCATAATGTTCTTTCAACTTGTTTGCCAGCTGATGTGCACTTTTGAGGAGGGTTTGAGGTGTCCTTATCCCCATATAGTAGTGGAGCAGTTCAGAAATTGGAGATGGAATATTGCAGACATTGTAGGAATCTGAGGACTCATTTTGGCAGAAATCACATTTGTATGTTTTTATAACTAGTTCAAAACCCTTTATAGGATACTCTAATATTGTATAATATTTTTATAGAAAGAACTTGGCAAGTTTTCTGTGTCATATTTCAGCATAGATCTGAACCAAACCTGTGAGTGGTACCTATATCCTGTCAAGCAAGTAAAAATTTTGGACTAGTTGGATATCATTTTGTCTAGAGTTTTCTAGAGAACTTTGTAAATTTTAAATAAGGAAGCTTTATCCCGGTAATAGATAAAAATTAATATTTTCCAGTTTATATCATTGAATTCCAGTTTGTATCTCTGATCTCAGCTTAATAGCTGTAGAGTAGATAACTGTCTCTGGACCCATTGTCATTGATGCTAGTAAAAAATTTTTGTTAATGATCCAAGGCCAAGCATTAGATGTGCTCAAAGGCACATTTACTTTTTATCCCTCTGTAGTCTCCACTCTGGCTTAAAATAAATTTGATGGTTCATACTTTCTTTCATTTGGGCTGTATCTTTTCTTTTGTGACATCAGTTCAGTTATTTTTTTACAATTGTTTAGATCCATTAGGAGTAAGAAAGGATCTGTGAATCCATTAAGAAACAATCTTGTTGCTAGTACAGTCATTGTGTGTAGTTTGTAGCCATAAAGCAGTGAGATTAATGGATTAACAAATGCTTGGAGAGGCTATAGAAAAGAATCACAACGTAATATATTACAAACTTTTCTATGTTTTGGTTATTCCTAGTCATAGTGACTTTTACATGCTTTAAACCCTGGGACTGCTTTTAAAAATCCTTACTTCTTCAGTTTGCTCATTTAGTGAACACAAAGACAGTCTTCTGAAGCATAAGAATTAGAAAATGAATAGATGAGCTATTAGCAAAACAAAAAGGCAACCTGTGGAATGGGAGATGATGTTCATATTTCCAATAGGGATTAATATCTAAAATATTTACTCAGTACCAAAAAACCCAGATAATCTGATTTAAATTGGCTAGAGGACCTGAATATACATTTTTCCAAAGAAGACCTACAAATGGCCAGCTGACACATAAAAAGAGGCTCAACATCACTATCATCAGGGAAATACAAATCAAAACCACAACAAGATATCACCTTACACCTGTTTGTGTGGCTAGAATCAAAAAGACAAGAAGTAACAAATGTTCATGAGGATGTGGAGAAAAAAAGAACCCTCATGTAGTGAGAATGTAAATTGGTGCAGCCACTATGGAAAACAGTATGGACATTCCTCAAAAAACTAAAAATAGAAATACCAAATGATCCAATAATTCCGCCACTGGGTATTTTACCCAAAAAAATTGAAAACACTCATTTGAAAAGATACATTTACTCTTACGTTTATTGTGACATTATTGACAATAGCCCAGGTATGGAAGCAATCCAGGTGTCCATAGGTATGAATGGAGAATGGATAAAGCAGATGTGGTGTGTATATATAGTGGAATATTACTCGGTCATAAAAAGGATAAAACCTTGCCGTTTGCAACAACATTAACGGACCCATAGGCTGTAGTGCTAAGTGAAGTAAGTCAGGTGGAGAAAGACAAATAATGTATGATTTCACTTATATGTGGAATCTAAAAAAAAAAAACCCTGCAGAAATAGACCCGTAAACACAGAGAACAAAAACTGATGGTTGCCACGGGGTTGGGGGTAGCTGATGGTAGCTACACTTGTGGTGAGCAAAGCATAATGTATATATAGACTCATAGCATCACTATGTTGTACACTTGAAACTAATGTGACATTGTGTGTCAACTATGCTTTAATAGAAGTAAAAAAAACGAAAAATGAAGGTAAAACTTGATTAGAAGATAATATCTTTTATCCATATTCTTATTCTTTAGGTTTTTTCCCCCAAATTCTGTGGATTGCACATTCTGTCAGTATTTTTGTTTAACTTGTTTTTAATTTCTGAGGATTACTTGGTATCAGTCACAGGTAGGATGAAATACTAGAACTTAAAGGAATTTGTAACAAGTTTTTATTCTCGAACACAAGCTTGCATTTAACGAGTTTAACAAGATGACTGTATATAATATACAAAAGTGAGTTTCAGTGTATTATGAGCAAAATTTGAGAAAAGATGGCATTTATAATAGCAACAAAAATGCAGGTTTCTGGGAATAAACTTTACAAAAGATGTACAAGACGTATATGCAGAAAATCTTAACTTTATGGTAGGACATAAAAAAAAAAAAAACCCTAAATATCCTGTTCATCTAGGACAATTTGATACTGCAAATGTCATTTCCCCCTAAGTCAGTCTGTGGCTTCAGTGCAGTTCTAATCAAAATTTTAATAGGAATTCTTTTGGAACTTGATAAACTAATTCTAAAAGGATCATTTGAGAAGAAAAGAACTTTTTTTCTAAATACCAAGACCTATTAAACTACCTTACTTCCTATAGGCTTACACAAAAAAAATGCAGTATAAGAAAACTAGAGCATGTGTCCCAGAAACAGATTCACATGTATATGGAAACACGTGTGGAAAGTAATAGAGATAGCATTACAGAAACCTAATTTACACCCCATGCAAATCTTTTTTAGGTGGATTAAGGACAAATGGGAAAACCACAGTAAAAGGAAATGTAGGCAGATATCTTTATGATGGTAGGGAGGGAACTATTTCTTTCATTTTTCTTTTTTTTTTTCTTTTTGAAGATTTTATTTATTTATTGGACACAGAGAGACACAGCGAGAGAGGGAACACCAGCAGGGGGAGTGGGAGAGGGAGAAGCAGGCTTCCTGCTGCTGAGCAGGGAGCCCAGTGCGGGGCTTGATCCCCAGGACCCTGGGATCATGACCTGAGCCAAAGGCAGATGCTTAACGACTGAGCCACCCAGGCACCCCAGAGGGAACTTTCTGAAATAAATTCTGGTCTGTCAAAAGTGAGTGAAAGAATAAGCCACAAACTTGGAAAAGATTTTTTCTATGCCTATCAGTGAAAAAATATTAGTATGAAGATGTAAAAAATTCATATGCATGAATAAGAAAATGATCCCACCTTGTTCTCACGGCCGTGGGACACAGTACCAGGGGGCTGAAACAGTTTGGGGGTACTATAGGAGTCTTTCCTTTGACCCAACTGTCCTTCTCCTGTGAATGTATCTAAAATGTATCTCCTGTGAATGTATCTAAAATGTATCTAAAATATATTTCCCTAGAAAGAAAAAGGACAGTTGGATGAAAGATTCAGATTGCAGTAGTACACTGAAAGCTTCCTAATGTTTAGTAACAGGTGGCAAGTCAAGAGAAGTGTAGACATCCACTCAGTGGAATAATATAGAGCCTTCTCACATTATAATTATGAAGAACATATATACATTATATTAAATAGCCCAACTCAAAATTGTATTGATGCTGTATAAAAATTATGGGTGGAAATATAGAAAAAGAAAAATTGTTATTTGTTAGGGTAGGAGGACATTGTAAGAGTTTTTAAAATGTCTTTTGATTACAATTTGTGAAATGCAAAATAGGCAGAAGTCAAACAATCGAAAAATAAAATTAAGTATTTCACAGAAGGGAAAACATCAGTGGCTAAAAGCATCAGAAAAGATACCAAACCTCATTATTAGGCAAGAAAATACAAATTAAAACCCACAATGAGCCATCTTTTTGTATCAAACAATTGGCAAAAATTATAGCCTGGCAGACAGTATCAAGTATTTGGAGAATATGTGGATCACTGTGGATATTTATATCTTGCTGTTGGGTTGTAAATGGTTTTAAACAGTTTGCCTAAAAATGATTTGGCGTTACCAAGTAAAATTGAATATGTGTATCCCATAAGACCCAACAGTATTTACCTTAAACTTCCACGTGCACATATACGTGCAAATGTCTGTATAAGAGTGGTTATAGCAGTATTATTTAATAGTGCAAAACCCCCACACAACCCAAGCATCCCATCAGTGGTACAAAGGATAAGTACTGTGTGGTGTGTTCATCACACGCAGGCAGTCTAGATTCCAGTGACATTAATGAATTACAGCCGCATCCATCAGAATCTCAAAACTAGTGTTGGGGGAATGGGGCAGACTGGAAAGCAAGTCACAAAAGAAAATGGACAGTGTAATTTCATTTTTATAAAGCGAAATCTGCAAAATAACATGATTTATAATGTTTTAGGAATATAAAAATCCATGAAAAAGCTATTTTAAAAAGTGAGGAAATGATAAACACAGAATTCCATATGGAGGTAACTTCTGGGGGAGGAAGAGGAGGCAGTGGGCGTATGCAGTGGACTTAAAAAGGATTGGTGTTCTTTTTCTTAAATGAGTAATGGTGGTTTGTTTTAATATTTGTATAAATATTTTATTCTCTTGGCATAATAAATACATGTCCTAAACCAACATGTCAGGAACACCTTACCTTTTGATGATCTTCCCCCCAAATTTTTTACTTGTTTTCTCCATTTACAAAGTTAGATATCTTCCGTTTTCTTACAACCTTAAAGATAATTTAACAAGAATTTATCCGTTTGGTCCTCACAAAGAGATGTCTCACCTCCCTTGCTTTATAGATTTCCCGTCAGATATTGCTAACAAATCTCTCTCGGAGAGCTCTGCCACAATGCTCTGGAAGTCCAAAGGCAGGAGGAGAAGAGCATCCCACCCTACTGCTGAATCCTCTAGTGAGCAGGGGGCTAGTGAAGCTGACATTGACAGTGATAGTGGCTACTGCAGTCCCAAACACAGCAACAACCAGCCTGCAGCAGGGGCTTTGAGAAATCCCGATTCTAGCACCATGAATGTATGTAACACTGCTTTGATATCTTTATCAGTCATTATGTCAGTATTATCTTTGTATCTTCTCTAAAGCTTAAGTATCTCTTTTCATTAATTCCAATAGTAATAGAATGGATCAAAATGTATTTTGTATATTAATATGAAAAATATATATGGAGAAGTATTTTTCTAAGATTGTAAATAAGCATGCTTCACTCTAGACAAAGTTATGAAATGTTTTGGAAAGCATATGGTGTTGACTCTTAAGCGGAAAATAATGGTCTTTTTTGTTTTTATTTTTAGCATGTGGAATCATCTATATGTACAGGTACTTATTTTCTGCATAGTGTTTTTGCTATACTTTCTTCTTTGTCCATGTCAGAGTTTTGCTTTTAAGCATGAAGTTTGCTGATACGGCAAAAAAAAAATATTAGATATCTCCCAAAGAGGTTCACGTTACTTTGAAAGTACAGTTGGGCTGATAAAACTTGAGAAAATTTCTCATTTGAGAAATTGGGGTATTCTGCAAGATGGCACTTCAGTCACTAAGAACTGGAATACCACTTAAAGTTTGTAGAGAAATTTCCAGTTTTACGTTTATAGTGACTGACTTTCAGTACACAAAGTTAAGGGATAATTGAGGTTTTGGCATCTTTCGTAAATAAATCATATTTTAAAATCTCATTGGTTACAGGTAGTGTCAATTGGTCCAATGTAACTTGCCAGGCAACTCAGAAAAAACCTTGGATGGAAAAAAATCAGACATTTTCTAGAGGTGGAAGGCAAACTGAACAAAGAAATAATTCACAGGTAATTTGAATTAGATTGGAGAAACTGAATTATTGTAAATGGTATAGTGGTCTTGAAGGGCATTGTCCTTAATTTTTGGAGATGCATATTGTATTATATAATCATAAAATATCACGATGTCTGTAACTTTAAAATGGCTTAGCCAGTAAAATTATTATTTAATGAAACAAAATGGCAAAATCTTAACTATAGGTGATGTGTATATAGGTGTGTGTTATTTTCTGTTTTATTGTGTTTAAGAAATAGATTTGGATATTTTCGTACTTTTAAAAAAGAATATCCTCCAATCCTGCTTCATCTGCTGTGACTTTTTCTTATCCATATAAAAAATTTAAAAGCATTTTAGTGCCGTAAATATTGATTCTTTGAACTTTAGGACTGCGGTCTTGTTCATGTATCCTTACTAGACCGTAAACAGCACAAGCTACGCGCTCTGTGCTTGTTGCAGGGCCATGGCTGGATTGCTGCCTCATGTTGTAACGTAGCCAGACTGGGCGGCTTCCTGGTCTTGCGGAACAATATCTAGCTGCCATCCAGCAGAACAAGTTACATACTGCCGCGGATTTCCAGTTAACTGTCTTCCTGTATTGGTCGTCTATAAAATTAGGGAGTTGTTTGTTGGTCAGCAGTTTTCCTTTTCAATTTTTAGATAGACTTCCTGGATTCCTTAAATCTAGTTAAGGTATTAAAAGTATCATATGAATAGATCTGTGGGTGAACTGAAATAAGAGTAAGTTACTAATGGATTAAATAGACCAAATACTTGCCTGCTCATTTGCTTCCCTGAAATGAAGTACGTCAGATGCACCCTAACATTAATTAGACTGTCAGGAAAACAAGCAGAATAATGCCCTTTCCCCTATGGTTATTGCAAAAATGAGTCGTTGTTTGTGGCAGGCATGTGAGGCAGTCTAGCTTTATTTGATTAGAAACAAAAGAGCTAAAACAAGAATTGTTTATATAGATGAGATAAACAAAATCTACAAAATGTTTAGTTAAGTGCCAAAATTTTATGTTGAAATCGTAACTTGTTAGACTCTGACTTTTGGTATCCATAGCCCACTGGAGAGGAAGTAGTACAGCTATGGAGCCTCCAAACTGGTGAGGAATAGTAAAAGAACAACAAAAAATTATGCAAAAAACATGTAGTATATTAGGTCTTGTTTATTTTGTATCTCTCTTCATTCCAAAAGAACTGGAGCCAGATGTTGAACAATGTGTTTTCTACTTCGGATGTGTTGTTATACTTATTCTTTAAGTATGTGTTTGATTTGTGATGTGCAGAATCTTTTTCTTCCTGCTAAATCAAAATATTTTCCCTTTTTGCAATTTCTGATTGTTTTTAGGCTTAAAAAGTATGTTAGAAATGAACTAAATACTCACTTGTAATTTCTGCTACCTTTTTATAACAATATTGCAAGAACTTTTTATCTGAGATTTATTTTGATGCATGATACAATAATGATGTAGATTTTCAGAGTAGTTAACCAGTTGCTCTAAAATTATAGTCCATTCTTTTCTCTCATTTGCTAATTTCTTATATCTTAGGTGCTGTTTCTGGGCTGTTTTGGTCCATTTATCAGAATTTGGTACTTGTACCATGCTGTTTTACCTGTGATTTTTAATATTTTTACCAGTGTTTAACACTTGAACAGGCAGGTTCTTTCTATACTCTGCCATACCCTTAATTTTAAACAATGGACAGAATCTAAAAATGTAAATATTAAAAAAAATGGTTTTATTTTGTGAATTGGTTGAAAAATAGAAGAGATGAAAAGATTATGCATTTTCACCCTATCTCCCCATGTGTTCTCTTCCCTATATCTGTCCCACTTTGAGTAGTTTCTTGTGTATTTTCCGAGTTACTTCATGTCATTCTAAGTAAATATAATTATGTATCTTATGTTTTATCCACTCTGTTCTGTGCTCTGCTTTCATCACTTAACAGTGTATCTTGGAAACATTTCCATATTATTATAGGAGGGCTTTCACACTTTTTAAAAATAACTCCTAATGTTTGGAGTATGGATATACTTGTTGATTTCTGTAGTCGTCCTGTTAATGGACATTTGAGTTGTTTCTAATTTGTTGCTGTTATAGACATGCTGCAGTATCATTTAGAAATATGTGTGTATAGCAGTAAATTCCTAGATAAGGGACTACTGAATGAAAAGGTAAAGCCACTTCTGTTATTTGATAATATGGGCAGACTGTACCATTTAAGTCTCAACAATAATGTGGAGAGTGCCTTTTTCCGTATAGCTTCAGAGATAATGTGTTTTCAGGATTTGGGATTGCGCCAGTTAGGTGAAAATGGTGCATTAATGTTCTTGAGCATCTGTCCATGTATTTATGGGCTGCTTGCATTTTTTTGTTAACTTGTCTGATCATATCTTTTGCCCTTTTTTTTTTTTTTTTGGTATCTTGATCTATTTTTTACTTTTTTTTGGTGTATTTTTAAAATCAGTTTCTCCATCAAGCCTTATCAGGTTTAAAAAAAAATTTAGGAGCCTTTAGTTTGTAATATGAGTTACAAATACTTTGCTAGGCTTTCATTTTTATTTTTGACTTTGCTTATTATTATTGCCATCCACCAGTTTATGTTTTAAATAACTTGTAGGTTGAATTTATTGTTTTTTTGTTTTTTGTTTTTAAAATGGCTTCTGGGTTTTAAATCATAGAAAAGCCCTGTCCTTACTCAATGGTTATAAAGGAATTTGCCTGTTTTCCACTAGTGTGTTTATGTTCTTGTTTTTTTATATTTAATCTCTATTCCGTTTGGGTTTGTCTTGTTGCATGGTGTGAGATATGGTTCCACTTCGTATTTTCCAAGTGGCTCCCCAAATCTCCAGCACCATTTATTGAAAAGTCCATCTTTTCACTGATGTGATATTGACCATCTTCATCATCTGCTAAATTCCCAGGTATATTGAAATCTATTTCTGGAATTTCTGTTTTGTTCTGTATTAGTCATTAAGTTAATTTATCAACTTCGGGAGAATGGGTTACCTTTGTGATGTGGCATCTTTCTGTGCAAAAAACTGTATGTCTTCCTATTTTTGAGTCATCTTTTTAGGAGGTAATTGAAATACATGCCAATTTGGTTCTCATGAACTTTGTTGGGACCATTAGTTTGGGGGTTTTCATTTAATCCTGGAGTTTTTTTTTTTTTTTTTTTTTAAATGATTTTTTATTATATTATGTTAGTCACCATACAGTACATCCCCGGTTTCCGATGTAAGGCTCGATGATTCATTAGTTGTGTATAACACCCAGTGCACCATGCAATACGTGCCCTCCTTACTACTAATCCTGGAGTTTTATGTCTCCCCAGTATAAGAAATCAAGTTCCATTTTTAAAAAATTGTTTTAGTGTTTGTAGCAACATTAATGCATGTATAGTAAATGATTTACAACAGGGCTTATTTTTGGATATAATTTTAGTGCCTTCGGAGAGCAGGTTTGCATTTACTTTTTTGTCATAGTGACTGTCCACAAAAATGAAGAGTTGTGCTCAGGAATAATTCTCTTGCTTTTTGGTCATCCCTGCCTTGGGGCTTGAGTATTAGTACTCACTTCAGTGTTAATAATTTACACTATAACTTAATTCAGTTGTTTCTTTATTGTTTCTTTATTACCTAGACATTATAAATTGCGTGTGTTTTATCAGTTTTGTATGAGCTTCTTTTCATGAGCCAATTTATGAAAATTGCTTAATAGTGAAGTTGAAGTAATTTTAAAGAGAACATTGATATAGCTACCAGTTAGATGCTAGCTAACATTTTACTGAGATTTGTTTTATCGTGTATGTATTCCTCTGTCCATATCTCTATCCATGGTTATGAGTGTATTTTAAAATGAGGTAAATATTTAAAATTAAGAAACTGTTAGGTATCTGGAAAGTTACCTAGTTATAGGAAGTAGCCGAGTTGTCACAGTGCATATTCTAAGGAAGAATTAAATTTGGTATATGATCATCTTCTCTGGCTTATTGTTCTGCCATGCAGCCTACCTCCCAAAAGAGTATACAAATTCTATTTCTTAAAAACAAAAACAAGAACAACTATTTCTTATCAGCAAGTCTTTTTTTTTTTTTTTTTTAAGATTTTATTTATTTATTTGACAGAGATAGAGACAGCCAGCGAGAGAGGGAACACAAGCAGGGGGAGTGGAAGAGGAAGAAGCAGGCTCATAGCAGAGGAGCCTGACGTGGGGCTCGATCCCATAACGCCGGGATCACGCCCTGAGCCGAAGGCAGACGCTTAACCGCTGTGCCACCCAGGCGCCCCTCAGCAAGTCTTTTTATACCAGTTGCTTAGTATGGGAATTGCTAGGTGGTTCCATGTTTTTGTATGTATAATTTTGATTTCATCATCCAAAGCCAGTATATTAGCACCTTCTGTGCTAGATCTGCTTCAGGTTCTGTTCATTATTAGAATTTGGGGGTAACTGGTAATGAAGATCATACTTTCCACACCTTCTGGGTGTCCTGGTTAAGAGAGATATTCATGTTAGCTGCATTGGATACTTAAGAGGAGGATCTTGAAATGTCTTAAGATTCTTAAGAATCTTGCCCTAATGACAATTGAACATTTCACAGATTTGTTAATGGGATAATAACTTATAGATTGAAATTTTATTCTAAATCTCTTTTCTTGGAAATAAGAGTTTTAATTTTTAACCTTTCTTAGGAATTGTTTTTTTTTTTTTTCTTTAAATAAAACCACAGATGTTAGAAGACATAATACTTTAATAAAAAGGTAGTGTGCAGTTTCTCCCAGTTACAACAGCTTGCAAAACTGCAGTCCGGTGTCACAGCCTGGATATTGACATTGATATAGTCAAGATAAAAACAGATCCATCACTGCGGGGGTCCCTCATGTTTCCTTTTCATAGCCCCATTCCTTTCCTTTCCCAGCCAGCCCTCTCATTAACCCCTAGAATCCACTGATCTGTTCCCCTCTCTCTATAATTTGTCGTTTCAAGAATGTTTTATAAATGAACTCATACAGTCCTTTTAAGATTGGCTTTCTCACTTGCATGGCTCTCTAGGTATTCGTCCAGATTATTGAGTACATCAATAGCTTGTTCCATTGGGTGACTGACTCTTGTTCTGTAGTAGGGATGTACCGCAGTAAGTTCATTCTCCCAAACAAGGACGCCTGGGTTGTTGACAGCTTTTGGCTATTACGAGTAAAGCTGGTTAAACAGTCATGTATGAGGTGGGGCGGGGAGGGAAATAACTTGCATTACCACATTTTTATGTTTTCCTTAAAATGATCTTATTTGTCAAAGGTCTTTAACCTTTTATAATAAATTATGCACTTTATGAAAATTCAGTGAGTTGTATGCTTTTGTATACTTCATTGTAGGTATGTTATACGTCAGTAAAATGTTCACTTAAATAATATACTTTTTCTTTTGGGGCTTACTTAGGTTGGATTCAGATGCCGAGGACATAGTACTTCCTCAGAAAGAAGACAGAATTTGCAAAAGAGACAAGATAATAAGCAGTTAAACGCCAGTCAGTCTCTTAGAGGCGACTCAAATTCTGAGTCTTTATATTTTGAGGTATTTTCAGGCTCTGTTTGTAAACTATTATAGCAAATGTTCCCATTAAGAAATTAATATTCTTACATTCTGATAAGTACTTTTTATGTCTTAACATGTGACACTGCTATTAGATTATAAATCATTTAGAAGTATTGATTCATTTTTGTCCTAGGTATGTATAGTTAGTCTAATACTAACTTCATTAATGTCTATTTTTATAACTTTTGCCATGAGTATTCGTTTTGAGGTAACATGGAGAGTTAGAACTTGGTTTTATGTGGGTTTCTTCTAGTATGAAACTTTCTCCCTCATTTTTGTTATTATTGTTTAGTCTCTTTGTCAAGTTTTTTAGATTTGAACGGTTCAGTCTAGTTAATTTGTGCTGCTAGCCAGGAGAATCTTGGAGAAGAAAAAAGCTATTTTAGGGGCGCCTGGGTGGCTCAGCCGTTAGGCTCAGGTCATGATCCCAGGGTTCTGGGATCGAGCCCCGCATCGGGCTCCCTGCTCGGCAGGAAGCCTGCCTCTCCCTGTCTCACTCCCCTTGCATGTGTTCCCTCTCTCACTGTCTCTCTCTGAATACATAAATAAAAATCTTAAAAAAAAAAAAAAAAGAAAGAAAGAGAAAAGCTATTTTATTTTCTCTAATAGGCAGAAAGTTTGTGTTCTGCTTGGAATATTTGTATTGTTTATTCATCTAACTGACTCTTATTGGAGGTCTGTTATATGTGTAAAATAAGGTGCTGTGAATGATACATTAAGTGAGTAAACACAGTGGCCTTAGGGAGGTTGCTGTATAGTAAGGTAGATGCATATATACCTAGTACTTGCTTGGGTGTGGTTGGAGTTGAAAAGAGGGACCAGTCCCTTTGGGTTTGGACTAGGTTAGAGATAATCTTTGTAATAGACTTTAAAGAATGAGTAGAATTTGATAGTGCCAGGATAGTGAACAACATCCCAGGTAACTCATTTGAAAAGTAATTTTTGTTGGATCGTAGTGTCTATAAAATGGGTCAATAGATGGAAATTAAACTGGAAAATGCTTGAGGCCAGAGACCAGAGATGAGTAATATGTTAAATAAACTTAGTTATTGACCTAAAGGGCTTGAGAGTGCATCTCTCTTCAATTATTAAGAACATGTGGCAGATTTATTATTTGCACTTTAACCACATAATTGGTTCCATCCTTATACTTAAAGGTATTAGATATAATTTTCATTATAAAGAAGATACTGGCTAAGAAATCACTTTGAATAGGATTTTCTTCTAAATTTTTAAACTTTTAACCTTATTGACAGGTATGTGTAGTATTGCAGAACAGGGATTATATGATTCATATTAAGCCATCTGTTGAAAATATTTTCCAAATTATCTGAAATATGATAAAACCCTTTTCTATTTCTTTTCAATTACCTATCCATTTTAAGAGTAGAATGAATTAATTAAAATGGAATAGTAGACACAGAAATCCAAAGAATGGACATGTACAGATATGCTCCTGTTGAATAATGAGATTAATTATGCTTTAGCATGTGAGAAACAAGATTTCCTTTTTAAGACTGACTTTAAATAGTTTAATATTAGAATTTTAAAAATTACCTCACCATTTTTCATTATTCTTAAGCATTATAAAATGTTTTTCTTAAGACTTTATTGTTTTGAACTGTTTTTACTTAAAATGTGCAACTATTTCAGGATGAAGATGGATTTCAAGAACTAAACGAGAATGGAAATGCTAAAGATGAGACTATTCAGCAGAAACTTTCTTCAAAAGTAGTAAGTGACTTTTTAAAAAGATAAGCAAAATATTTGAAATCCTTTCAACTTTGGCTACGTTGAAAAGAAGTATTATAGGTTAGTATAAAGACATGTGGGGTACCATGGTAGAGAAGAAACCATGTATTTGGTACTTAATATTTATTTTCAACATAGCCAGAACGAAGACACTTCCCTATAAAATCCATAGTTCTGTTACAAGCAAGAAAACACCATTAATTAAATGATACTA
The DNA here is from genome assembly GCF_017311325.1 of Ursus maritimus. Taxonomy (NCBI): domain Eukaryota; kingdom Metazoa; phylum Chordata; class Mammalia; order Carnivora; family Ursidae; genus Ursus; species Ursus maritimus. The sequence continues at coordinate 24,259,561 of NW_024426119.1, forward strand.
AATAGCATATAGTCCATTTCCCCTGTTGTTGCAAAACCTTACTTGGGAGTTATTTTGTTTTCAGGCCAAGATCTGGACAAACGTCAGCAATTGCATTAAGCTGTTTGTCTCTTTATTATTTCCCAGTCTGGAAGGATCCCACCATCTCACTCTGTTCTTTATGATGTTGAATCCTCAAAGATTCCAGTCCAGATATACTGTAGAACATCCCACATTCTGGATTGTCTTTCCTTATGGTTAGAGTGGAATCACTAACAAATATTTCTTTTTGTCTGGTTATCCTAGTTGGATGATTTACCTGAAAACTCACCAATCAATATAGTTCAGACTCCAATTCCTATTACAACCTCAGTTCCTAAACGTGCAAAAAGTCAGAAGAAGAAAGCTTTAGCAGCAGCCCTTGCCACAGCTCAAGAATATTCAGAAATAAGTATGGAGCAAAAAAAACTACAGGTATTTATTCATTTTTATGAACAGATGTAAGTGGTAGGTTTGGCGGGGGGGATGGACAGAAGGAGTGACAAATACAGTCATCATAAATTGCCACACTTAATTTTTTTTTAAATTTCTGTAAGGTTTTATTTATTTATGTGACAGAGAGACAGCCAGTGAGAGAGGGAACACAGTCAGGGGGAGTGGGAGAGGAAGAAGCAGGCTCCCAGCGGAGGAGCTGGATGTGGGACTCCATCCCGGAACGCCGGGATCACGCCCTGAGCCGAAGGCAGACGCTTAACGACTGCGCTACCCAGACGCCCCAAATTGCCACACTTTAATACCATCACAGGAAATAAATGTTCCATTTACCTTGCAGGAAGCTTTATCAAAGGCAGCTGGAAAAAAGAATAAAACCCCTGTGCAGCTAGATTTGGGGGACATGTTAGCAGCTCTGGAAAAACAACAACAAGCGATGAAAGCACGGCAGATTACTAATACCAGACCTCTGGCATATACAGGTGATCTCACTGTCTGAGCAATTCGCTCTTTGGTTTTGGTAATAGTTTTTGAATATTGTTTATCTTAATTGCGTCTGTCTAGAAAATCCAGAGTCTACTCACCAGCTCCTCTCCTGTTACCCTCATAGCTCTCATCTTTGTACTACACTATAGTAGCCTATTATTACCTACTGCAGGCTGTCTTAAAAGGAGTGATCTTTTAAAAATATGAACAGGATTATATCACTCCACTGCTCAGAACCCTTCAGTAGCTCTTGATCTCACTTGGAGTAAAGCCAGAGTCCTAAGGCCAGATCTTAGCTGATCCTGTGACCTTTTTGCCCCCATCACCATTCTCTCTGACACACACCGCTCTAGCCCGTCAGCCCTCTTGCTGTTCCACAGACACACCCCGCATTCTCCTAGCTCAGTATCTTTGTGCTTGCTGTTTCTTTTCCCTGAAACTCTCTTTCCTCATATACCAGTATGGTTCATTCTCTCACATCTTCAGGTCTCTGTTCACATGTCAGTTGGTGTTTTCACATGTCAGCTAATGTTTTCCTTCTTCAGAGGTTGAAATAAGAATCACAAGTAATTTGGCTTTATAACTTTTAAGTTGGGTAATGGGAAACATAGGAGTTTTTGATCAAGGTGTGTGTGTGTGTGTGTGTGTGTGTATGTGTGTGTGTGAGAGAGAGAGAGAATGAATGATTTGGCTTTCTACTGAAATAGTAATGTATATTTTAGTAAACCTTGTCAAATTTAGAGTTCAGCAGCTCTTATGTGCTTCCTCATTTCTTTTCATAGCCTTTGTTGTAGAGGGAGAGGAATAAGATAAAGGAAAGGGAAAGGCACCAACAAATAGCCTGATGTTAAGAGGCAGAATTGGAATATTCTGTTTCCTCTCTTCCTATGTAAAGGGTCTGTTGTTTTTAGACAAAAAGATAATTAGCAGTGTATAACTTTAATTCTATCTGCAAAATGTTTAAATCTATAGCTAGTTACCCGTCCCGTATAAACCTTAGCTTTACTGTTAGTGAAAATAATATTGAATGCGTACTAAGCTTTTGAGTTGAATGTTGTTGGGTTGGGGAGAGTGGCAGTTATATCTCATTAAAGAGTCAAGGACCAAAGCAGTGGAAATCGGAGTTAGCAGTGTTCTGGAAGCAGTATGGCCTCTTGGCGACAAGCAGGGGCTTTGGAATTGAGCTGCGTGCGTTTGAATCCTGTTCTTCTATGTATTTCCTTGGCAAATTATTTAACTTTGCTGTGCTTCAATTTCCTGACATTAAGATGGAGGTAATGATAGTACCTGCTACAGGGTTGTTTTGAAGAGTAAATGAGATGATGCATGTGAAGTGGTTAGAAGAACGTCTGGGTTATAGTCACTCAATAAATGTTAACTGATTACTATGGAGAAGAGATTGTTAACTTGTGGTACTTCAGATGGCTTCATTGTTATAACTTTGATTCATTGACTGCATGTTGATATATACAGCTGTAGATATCTACATGGAAAGCATGGTGTCAAGGACTGTGGAATTACAAATTAAGATATTCCTGTGGTCAAAGGTTTATAATCTAGTTCAGGAGAAAGACGCACAAATAACTAATAAGAACAGATATCAGCCAAAGTTTTATGAACTTGCAGAAGAGAAGAGTGATTTATGTTAACAGGACGGTATGGGAGAGACGTTACAAATGCCTTCATGTATGATAACATTTGGACTGGACTTTGAAAGGACAGTAGGTTTCTTATCAGATGGAAATGAGATTTATCTCTAACCTGCCACCAGTGTTTAAGTTGGAAAGCGTTGATTACAAAGAAATTTACTTTCTTGGCAAGTCCAAGAAAAGAATGAGACTATTGTAGATATGTAAAAGGATTGTGAGGAATTGATGGTTTTTTTTTTTTAATTGATAGAATGTAGAAGCAGATCAAAGATGACTCTGTGACTCCAGACTGTCCTAGGTAGAGGATTGTGGTGATTATGATGATATCAAACAAGGATCGTGGAAGAAGAATTTTGTTGGAAGAGCAGACTTCAGCCCTGTTGTATTTGAAATGCTAGTTAGGGAGATTCTGGTGGGTCCTACTTAACATGTAGTTAGGTATGTACACTTTAGGTTAGAAGTCAGTGAGTTTTAAAGAGAGATGGATGTGTAGCTGTGGAAATACATAGGGTTGTCAGGGGAAAGATAAGTTAGGAAAAATATATTCAGGGATAAAGCTTTGTAGAATGCTCAGACTTAAAGGATAGCAAGAGCAAGAACCAGAAAAATAGGTTTGAGAAAGAGTAAGAAAAATAGGAGAGTGTAATGTCATACAAGGCGAGGACAGAATTTGGAGGAAGAGGATGTGGTCTTTCATATCAAATGCTGAAAAAAACTAGAATAGAGAATTAGATTTAGTGATTACAAGCTTGTATGTGATCTTGACAATAGTGTTATGGGCGTATGGGTAGGGCAGAGGCCAGATTGTAATGATCTGGGAAGTGATGATGAGAAAGCAGACTATTTCAGGACCTCTGGGGAAGATGGCGGGGTAGGAGGATCCTAGGCTTACCTCATTGCTAGGATACAATTGGATAGCATCCACATCAGTATAAGTAACCAATGAAGCAGACTATTGAGAAGTTTGATAAGGATGGAAAGGGGAGTGATAGTACCTTAGCTTGAGGGGAACCCAGTCAAGGAAAGGGTTTTGTTGGGTTGTCTGTTTTTTGGGTTTTCTTTCTTCTATATGCAGGAGATTTTAGCTTCTTATTGGGAGTTAGGGAAAAGAATCAGGGGTCAAGGAGGACCTTGAAAGATGCGAGGGGAGAGGGACAGAGCAATATCCTTGAGGAATTAATCCTGAGATGGGATTAAGAGGAGAGGTGGTGGGTGATAAGCCTTGAAGAGGAATTAGGATGCCTACTGCTTCCCCTCTGGTGGCTTATATGTTTATATTGGATAGCAGCTCTCAGGGAAGTAACAGGAAAGCTCTTTTGCTGCTAGAGTGAGAGGATTGAGATGAGTCTTTGGACCCGTTGAAGGGTTGGGGTAGCCACTAGAGGGTGAGGGTATCAGTCAGGTACAAAAGAATTGCTAAGGTATGAAAGAAGTACTAAGTGCAGCCAAAGGGGAAAATCATTCTTCATTGGCAGGCTGAAATGAGGAGAGGAGGGACAGACTACATGTTTTATATAAGGGTGAGGCTTATGTAAAATTCAGTAGGAATAAGGAGAGGTGCAAAATTTTGAAATTTCAGAGGTAGAGTGGTTCTGCTTGGAGACCAGTTGCAAGGAACTGCATGCTGGGGGGTGGTTGCTGTGGTGGAGTAGAACTAATAATTTATTTGTCCCTGCTTTGGATTGCTAAATTAGTTAATTGCCTTGGCTTTGTTGTCTTTATCTTACGGAGGTTAAATGGATGCATAAAAGCCGTACCTGAGAGACATTGCATGGTCCTCTGCTACTACTGTTATGATGTCTCTTTTTCCCACAAGAAGAGGATGTTCTTATAGGTTTATCATTAGAAATTTTCATAGTATGTGGTGTTGGTCATAATAGTAAAACTAATGTTCTTGTTTGTTTTTAGTGGTTACTGCAGCTTCTTTTCACACTAAAGACTCTACTAACAGAAAACCTTTAACCAAAAGTCAGCCCTGTTTGACATCCTTTAATTCTTTGGACATTACTTCCTCTAAAGCAAAGAAAGGAAAAGAGAAGGAAATTGCAAAACTAAAACGGCCCACAGCACTTAAAAAGGTAAACCAAAACCTGGGGATGTTTATTTTACAAGGTAAATAAGGATTTAAATCCCTTTGCCAAAGTAGTTGTGGCGTTTTAGTCAACAGATTATTATGAGATAGTCATAGGCGTACATCTTTATGATGACTAGTTAATTGGAGGTTGGGGATATTGTCAGCATCGAGATTATCTTTCTGTATTGAACTAGGCCCCCTGGAGGATGAGTTCTTTCTGTAAGTTAAAAAAAAAAAAAAGTTAAACATTTAGCATCCAAAACATTGGACCGTAGGAATCAGAAACCCTGGATTTTGGTACTAACTTATATAGTTTTAGGCAAACCTTTCTTACCCTTATCTTCTTCATTGGTAAGTCGGGATAATATCTGCTCTGTTTAATTCATTTATTGTTAGGAGCAGAATGAGATAATCCATGCCCAAATAATTAAAACTACAAAATGTAAATCTATTGTAACCCTGTGACCCTGTTTTTGTGGAAACTCCAGTTTGTCAATCAGGATTTAAAGAGGGAAGCAGATGTGGTTTGATAGCGTAGAATTATATAGCATAATTGCCTTCCTTTATTTTGGATGTAGTACTTCTTTCAACTACAGTGTCTAAAATTACATTTACTTTTTGCCGGTTGGTTTCTTTGTAGCCAACTAAACATGTAGCCAGCCAAACTCATGTCCATTTGTAAGTGAACTGTATCTGTGTAAGAGTGAACATTTTCATCGTTCAGTACATAAAGAGTGATCAGTAATTAAAGACCGGTAATGACTTTTAGGTTATTTTGAAAGAAAGAGAGGAGAAGAAGGGCCGTTTAACTGTGGACCACAACCTTTTGGGATCTGAGGAACCAATAGAAATGCACTTAGATTTTATTGATGATTTGCCACAGGAGACTGTTTCCCAGGAAGGTAAGATCACCCCTTTTTCCCTTATCATGGAATGGTCCAGAGTATTTTAATCGATAAGCCATCACTAGCTGTTACCGTGATTTCAGGATATGCTCCATATTTTATCTACATTTCTTTATTTTTGAGAGTGGTTTCTTTTGAAGATGATTTTGTAGGGAGATATTTAAAAGGGGGGAAGGGCAGGTGTTATGTAGCAGATCTGGGAAGTTTTTGAGGCGTAAGGCCTGAATTTCTTGTAAATACTAATAATTATGGTCCATAAATGCATCCTCTGTAACTCACAGTTCTTTTCATTTTGTCTTCTTCTGTATTTAGAATGCTACTGGCTATTTTCTTCACAGGACTATTTTTCACTGGATTGTTTTTTGTTGATTTTCTTTCTTCCAGTGAATTAATACATACACCACAGTGATTGAGTAGAGAATTACAAAGCCTCTTGTAGTGCAGAATTTAGTTGGTCAATAAGCCTCAGTCCCATACGGTAGCCATCACATGCGATTTTATGTAGGACCTCAGTAAAACTGCACATTCCTTCTGGTATTTTTACTACGTGGAAGAGAGATTTTTTTTTTTTTAATAATTTTTATTTTGTTATGTTAGTCACCATACAGTACATCCCCAGTTTTTGATGCAATGTTCCATGATTCATTATTTGCGTATAACACCCAGTGCACCATTCAATATGTACCCTCCTTAATATCCATCACCGGCCTATCCCATTCCCCCACCACCCTCCCCTCTGAAGCCCTCAGTTTGTTTCCCAGAGTCTATAGTCTCTCATGGTTCATTCCCCCTTCTGTTTACCCCCCCTTCCTTCTTCCCTTCCTTCTCCTACCGATCTTCCTATTTCTTATGTTCCATAAATGAGTGAAACCATATGATAATTGTCTTTCTCTGCTTGACTTATTTCACTTACCATAATCTCCTACAGTCCCATCCATGTTGCTGCAAATGTTGTGTAATCATTCTTTCTGATGGCTGAGTAATATTCCATTGTATATATGGACCACATCTTCTTAATCCAGTCATCTATTGAAGGGCATCTCGGCTCCTTCCACAATTTAGCTATTGTGGACAATGCTGCTATGAACATTGGGTTGCATATGGCCCTTCTCTTCACTACGTCTGTATCTTTGGGGTAGATACCCAGTAGTGCATTTGCTGGATCATAGGGTAGCTCAATTTTTAACTTTTTAAGGGACCTCCACACTGTTTTCCAAAGTGGCTGTACCAACTTGCATTCCAACAATGTAGGAGGGATCCCCTTTTCCACATCCTCTCCAGCAATTGTTGTTTCCTGCCTTGTCAATTTTTGCCATTCTAACTGACGTAAGGTGGTATCTCAGTGTGGTTTTGATTTGAATTTCCCTGATGGCTAATGATTTTGAATATTTTTTCATGTGTCTGTTAGCCATTTGTATGTCTTCATTGGAAAAGTGTCTGTTCAGATCTTCTGCCCATTTTTTAAATTTAATTATTTGTTTCACGTGTATTGAGTTTGAGAAGTTCTTTGTAGCTCTTGGATACTAGTCTTTTATCTGTAGTGTCATTCGCAGATATCTTCTCCCATTCCGTAGGCTGCCTCTTAGTTTTTTTGACTGTTTCCTTGGCTGTGCAGAAGCTTTTTATCTTGCTGAAGTCCCACAAGTTCATTTTATCTTTTGTTTCTCTTGCCTTTAGAGATGTGTCATGAAAAAGGTTGCTTTGGCCGATGTCGTAGAGGTTGCTGCCTATGTTCTCCTCTAGGATTTTGATGGATTCCTGTCTCACATCGAGGTCTTTCGTCCATTTGGAGTTTATCTTTGCGTATGGCGTGAGAGAGTGGTCAAGTTTCATTCTTTTGCATATAGCTGTCCAGTTTTCCCAGCATCATTTATTGAAGAGACTGTCTTTTTTCCACTGGATGTTTCTTCCTGCTTTGTCAAAGATTAGTTGCCCAAAGAGCCGAGGGTCCATTTCTGGGTTCTCTATTCTGTTCCATTGGTCTATGTGTCTGTTTTTGTGCCAGTACCATGCTGTCTTGGTGATCACAGCTTTGTAGTATAGCTTGAAATCCGGCAACATGATGCCCCCAGCTTTGTTTTTCCTTTTCAACAATTCCTTGGCAATTCGGGGCGTTTTCTGGTTCCACACAAATTTAAGGGCTGTTTGTTCCAGTTCTTTGAAAAATGTCAATGGTATTTTGATTGGGATGGCCCTGAAAGTGTAGATTGCTCTGGGTAGCATAGACATTTTAACTATGTTTATTCTTCTGATCCGTGAGTGTGGAATGGTTTTCCATCTTTTTGTGTCTTCTTCAATGTCTTTCAAGAGTGATTTGTAGTTTCTAGAATATAGATCCTTTACGTCTCTGGTTAAGTTAATTCCGAGATAACGTATGATTTTTGGTGCTATTGTAAATGGCATGATTTCCCTAATTTCTCTTTCTTCAGTCTCGTTCGTGTATAGAAATGCGACTGATTTCTGAGCATTGATTTTGTATCCCGCCACATTACTGAATTTCTCTATAAGTTCTAGTAGTTTGGGGGTAGAGTCTTTTGGGTTTTCTGTATAGGGTATCATGTCATCTGCGAAGAGAGACAGTTTGACTTCTTTGCCGATTTGGATACCTTTTATCCCTTTTTGTTGTCTGATTGCTGTTGCAAGGACTTCTAGTACTATGTTGAATAATAATGGCGAGAGTGGGCATCCTTGTCGTGTTCCTGATCTTAAGGGAAAGGCTTTCAGCTTTCCCGTTGAGAATGATATTCTCTGTAGGCTTTTCATAGATGGTTTTTATGAAATTGAGGAATGTGCCCTCTATCCCTACACTCTGCAGGATTTTAATCAGGAAAGGATGCTGTATTTTGTCAAATGCTTTTTCTGCATCAATTGAGAGGATCATATGGTTCTTGACTCTTTTCTTGTTGATATGATCTATCACACTGATCGATTTGCGAATGTTGAACCACCCTTGCATCCCAGGGATGAATCCCACTTGGTCATGATGGATAATCCTTTTAATGTACTGTTGGATCCTATTAGCTAGGATCTTGTTGAGAATTTTGGCATCCATATTCATCAGGGAAATCGGTCTGTAATTCTCCTTTTTGATGGGGTCTTTGTCTGGTTTGGGGATCAAGATAATACTGGCCTCATAGAATGAATTTGGTAGTTTTCCTTCTGTTTCTATTTTTTGAAGCAACTGCAGGAGAATAGGTATTATTTCTTCTTTGAATGTTTGGTAGAATTCCCCGGGGAATCTGTCAGGCCCTGGACTCTTGTTTTTGGGGAGGTTTTTCATCACTGCTTCAATCTCTTCATAATTAATCAGTCTGTTTAAATAATCAATTTCTTCCTGTTTCAGTCTTGGTAGTTTATAAGTTTCCAGGAAGGCCTCCATTTCTTCCAGGTTGTTTAATTTATTGGCATAAAGCTGTTGATAAAAGTTTCTAATGATCCTTCCAATTTCATTGGTGTGTGGAAGAGAGATTTTAAGAGATACCTGGGTAGGTCCCTTTTCTGCTGGTGTATGTGTATTACTTTCTGCAACACATTTAAGTTTGCTTTACACATATTAACTGGCAGTGTTCCGTTGTGTTTAGGAGAGTTTGCTTCTAAAGATTGTTCAGCTAGGACATATTTGGTTAGGATTCCCCTTTACTCTCAATTAAATATCCTTTCCTTTGCATTTAGGTTTATCCGTTCATTCAAAAATTGATGAATTCAGCATTCATTCAGGTGTTTATTGAACATCTATCACATGTACTTCAGTAACTGGGTTGGGGGTTGGAACGTCAGGAAATGTAATAAATAAAAGAGTGGATTGGTCCTGATACAAAAAGCTTATCATCCAGTAGGGAGACAAGAAGATACATGTGTAACTTTGCTAATTAGTGGACTGCAATACAAATAATAACTCGTTTCCTGAGTTTAGCTGTTCAGGAAAGAAACAGCAAATGAAGGAAGCAGTCAAGTCAAGAGATGGTATCTAAAAAATGAGGCTGCCTGAGCCCAGAAGCAAAGGCCAAATGAGAGAAAAACTGGGGTGGTGTCTGAAGAAATCAAGAGGGGTGTGGCAAGTGAGGTAGAATTCATCATTGCCAGCAGCAGTGGGAATTTTTAGACAGTTAAGAAATAAGTGAAAAAAAACAGAGATGAAGGAGATGGGTAATATGATTGGGAAAGAGGTTCAGAAGTTATTACCTTTGTTCTTAAATTTAAATCCTCTAGAATACGTGTTTTACATCATTTCGCTTTCTCTCATCTCTGGTGTAGAGACTTACAGACTGTGTTTGATTTTTAAGAGTATGTTTTAAGAGCTAATAGGAAGACTTCATTTTTGTAGTATATGAGAAATATTTGTGATATAAACAGTGCCTAACTTGTTAGCTTCTGGAGAATTTGAACGTTATACAAAAGACAACTGCCATCCTAAGTAGTGTTGATCAATATATAGTTTTTCAGCATTTGAAGTTTCTAAATTTTTTCCCCTCACCCCACATCTCCGCAGATACTGGACTGAGCATGCCCAGTGATACTTCGCTTTCTCCAGCAAGTCAGAACTCTCCATACTGTATGACACCTGTGTCACAAGGCTCTCCTGCTAGTTCTGGGATAGGCAGTCCGATGGCATCTTCGACAATAACCAAAATCCACAGCAAAAGATTTAGAGAGTAAGTTTTAGTCTCATTGTTGAGGTTGAATAGTTTAAGTATCTTGATTGTAGCTCTGAATGCGGTATTGTCATTACATGGTGGGTTGAGCATGCAAAACTTCAAAGATATTTAAGTTCTTTCAAATTTTTTTTAACAGCTAGTTTTATTTTATTTAAAGCATTTGGCTTCTGTCAGCTATCAGTGTTCATGTAAAAGTGCTTTGACAGTAAATATATTCTTTTATATCACGTAATGTTTATAAATAAACCTGGAAATTTGGCCTTATGTCCTGTATGCACAGTGCCTTAATGTGGGGTTTTTCCCCCTCAAATGCTTTTGCTTTTTTGTCTATATTATTGGCCTTTCAGGAGAAAAACCCTCTCTAACCAATTAAAAACAAGTTTCTAAGACGCTGTTACATGAAGTGAACCTATTACATAAAGCTGTTTGTTTTTAAGCAGATATTTCTAAGTTTTAAAATGTCTATCAGTGAATATTATTGAACTAACAGTTGTTGCTATGAAGGATTTTAGGATTTTAACATTTGTGCAGTTGTTACATTTAAAAATGACATATGAAAGAATCCTGGGTGAAAGTAAAATCTGTATGAATCCAAACATGTTGGTTTGTTCTGTTCCTTTTTTTAAATTGAAGTGTAGTGATACACAATATTACGTTAGTTTTAAGTGTACTACATAGTGATTTGACATTCATACACATTACGGAACGATCATCACGGTAAGTTTTAGTTATCATCTGTCACCATACAAAGTTATTAAACTATTTTTGACTAATTTATAATAACTGGAAGTTTGTACCTCTTAATCTCCTTCATCTGTTTCACCTGTATCCTCATTCCCTTCCCATCTGGCAACCACCATTTGTTCTGTTTATGAGTCTGTTTCTGTTTCGTTCATTTATTTTGTTTTTTAGTTTCCGTATGTAAGTGAAGTCATACAATATTTGTTTTTCTCTAAATTTATTTCACTTAGCATAATACCCTCTGGGTCCATCCATGTTGTTGCAAATGGCAAGATTTGATTCTTCTTTATGGCTGAGTAATATGCCATACACAGTATATAATATTCCATACGTAGCCACACCCCCATTTTATTTATTTATTTATTTATCTGTGGACATTTAGATTGCTTCCATATCTTGGTTTATTATAAACAATGCAGCAGTGAACATAGTTGTGCATATATCTTTTTGAATTCATGTTTTTGTTTTCTTCAGTTAAACACCAGGAAATGGAATCATTAGATTGTATGGTAGTTCTATTTTCAAATTTTTAAGGAAGCTCTGTAGCGTTTTCCGTAGTGGCTACACCAGTTTACGTTCCCATGAGTAGAACGTGAGGGTTCCCTTTTCTCCATGTCCTCGCCAACACTTGTCTTTTTGATTCTAGCAATTCTGATAGGTGTGAGATGATAGCTCATTGGTATCTCATGGCTTTGATTTGTATTTCTCTGAAGGTTAGCAGTGTTGAACATTTTTTCATGTGTCTTTCGGCCCTCTGTATGTCTTTTCTGGAATGTCAGTTCAGGTCTTCTGCCCATTTTCTAACCAGATTATTTGGGGGTTTTTGGTGTTGAGTGTCAGAATCCTTATATGTATTCTGGGTATTAACCTCTCATTTTTTGTTTGTTTGTTTTATTTTGGGTTTTTTGGGGGGGTATTAACCTCTTATCTAACATATCATTTGCAAATAACTTCTCCCATTCAGTAGGTTGTCTTTTTGTTTTATTGATGGTTTCCTTTGTAGTGTAAAAGCTTTTTAGTTTGATGAAGTTTCATCAAAAAATTTTTTCTTCTTGCTTATTTTTGCTTTTGTTGTCCTTACCTTCAGGAGACAGATCCAGAAAAAAATATTGCTAAGACTGATTCATGGTTTTAGGTCTTACATTTAGGTCTTTAATTCATTTTGGGATTACTTTTGTATGTGGTATAAGAAAGCAGTTCCAGTTTCATTCTTTTGCATGTAGCTGTCTAGTTTGCTCAGCACCATTTATTGAAGAACAGTCTTTTCCCCATTGTATATTTTTGCATTTTTTGTCTTAGATTGACTGACCATTAAGTGTGAGTTTATTTCTGGGCTCTTTATTCTGTTCTGTTGATTTCTGTCTGTTTTTGTGCTGGTACCACACTTTTTTGATTACTATAGCTATGCAGAATAGTTTTAAATCTGGGCATGTACCTCTTGCTTTGATCTTTCTCAAGCTCGCTTTGGCTGTTTGGGTCTTTCGTGATTCCCTACAAATTTTAGGATTCTTTGTTCTAGTTCTGTGAAAAATGCTATTTTGATAAGGATTGCATTAAAATCTGTAAATTGCTTTGTATAGTGTGGACATTTAACAACATTAATTCTTCCAGTCCATGAGCACAGTATATCTTTCAATTTATGTCATCTTCAGTTTCTTTCATCAAAGTCTTTTAGTTTTCCAAGTACAGTTTTTACACCTCCATGGTTAAGTTTATTCCTAGGCAGTTCTAGGTATTTTATTCTTTTTGCTGCAGTTGTAAATGGGATTGTTTTCTTAATTTCTCTTTCTGCTAGTTTGTTATTGTATGGAGGTGCAGCAGATTTCTGTGTATTAATTTTGTATCCTGTAGCTTTACTGAATTAATTTATTAGTCCTAATTGTTTTCTGGTGTAGTCTTCAGTGTTTTCTATGCACAGTATCATTTCATCTGCAAATAGTGACGGTTTCACTTCTTCATTAACCAACTTGGACACCTTTTATTTCTTTTTCTTCTCTGATTGCTGTCGCTAAGATTTCTAGTACTATGTTGAATAAAAGTGGCAAGACTGAGCATCCTTGTCTTGTTCCTGATTTTAGAGAAAAAGCTTTCAGCTTTTCACTGTTGAGTATGGTATTAACTATGGGTTTGTCATATATGGCCTTCATTATGTTGAGGTATGTTCCCTGTGTACCTATTTTGTTGAGAATTTTTATGATAAATGGGTGTAGAATTTTGTCAAATGTTTTCTCTGCATCTGTTGAGAAGATCATATGATTTTTATCCTTTATTTTGTTAATGTGTATGATGATTGTTTGTGGATATTGAATTATGTCTGCATCCCTGAAATAAATGCCATTTTGATCATGGCGTGTGATTCTTTTAACATATCATTGAATTTGGTTTGCTAATATTTTGTTGAGGATTTTTGCATCTATGTTCATCAGGGATATTGACCTATAACTTTCTTTTTTTGTAGCGTCTTTGTCTGTCTGGTTTTGGTATTGGGTTTCATAGAATGAATTTGGAAGTGTTCCTTACTCTTATTTTTTGGAATAATTTGAGAAGAATAGGAATTAACTCTTCTTTAAATGTGTGACAGAGGGACACCTGCGTGGCTTAGTTGGTTAAGCATCTGCCTTCGGCTCAGGTCATGATCTCACGGTCCTGGGATCGAGCCCCGCATCAGGCTCCCTGCTCGGCAGGGAGTCTGCTTCTCCCTCTGCCTAGCTTGTGCTCTTTCTCTCTCAGTCACTCTCTCTCCTTCTCAAATAAATAAAATCTTTAAAAAGAAATTTTAAAAAATGTTTGATAGAATTCGTCTGTGAAGCTGTCTGGTTCTGGACTTTTGTTGGGAATTTTTGGATTATTGATTCTATTTTATTACTAGTAAACAGTGTTCAGATTTTCTATTTCTGAATGATTCAGTTTTGGAAGATTGTGTATGTCTAAGAATTTAACCATTTCTTCTCAGTTGTCTAGTTTATTGATGTATAATTTTTTGTAGTAGTCTTTTATGGTTCTTTGTATTTTTGTGGTGTCAGTTGTAACTTCTCTCTGATTTTGTTTATTTGGGCCTCCTTTTTCTTTCTTGATGAGTCTGGCTTAAAAGTTTATCATTATTGTCTTTTTTTTAATCTTTTTTTTCATTGAAGTATAGTTGACACGGTATTACATTAGTTCCGGGTATATAACATAATGATTTGACAAGTCTGTATGTTATGTTTACCTCAAGTATAGCTACTGTCTGTCACCATACAATGCTATTACAATACCATTAACTATATTTCCTATGTTGTGCCTTTTATCCTCATGACTTATTCATTCTATTACTGAAAGCAGGTATCTCCCCTCCTTTTCACGCATTGTGCCCATCTTCCCACCCTTTACTCCTTATCCATCAGTTCTTTCTCAGTATTTATGGTTCTGTTTCTTTTTTTTTTTATTTGTTCACTTGTTTTGTTTTTTAGATTCCACAAGTAAGTGGAATTATGTGGTAGTTTTTTTCTGTCTGAAGTACTTAGCATAATACCATCTAGGGTTCTTGGTTTCATTGATCTTTTCTGTTGTTTCTTTTTCAGTCTCTTTTATTTAGTTCCTCTCTGATCTTTATTATTTACTTCCTTCTGCTCATTTTGGGCCTTGCTTGTTCTTCTTTTTTTAGTTCCTTTATGTAAGGTTAGGTTGTTTATTGGAGATTTTTCTTGTTTCTTAGAGTAGGCCTGTGTCACTATAAACTTCTCTCTTAGAACAGTTTTTGCTCTGTCCCACAGATTTTGGAAGTTGTGTTTCCATCTTCCTTTGTCTCAGGATATTTTTTAATTTCTTCTTTGATTTCTTTGACCCATTGATTGTTTATTTGCATGTTGTTTGGCCTCCTCATGTTTGTGTTTTTTCCAATTTTCCCCCTTGTAATTGATTTCTAGTTTCATCCCATTGTAGTTGAAAAGATGGTTGACATGATTTCAGTCTTCTTAAATGTATTGAGACTTGTTTTGTGGACTAACCTGTGATCCACCCTGGAGAAGGTTCCATGTGCACTTGAAAGGAAAGTGTTTTCTGCTGTTTTGGATGGGGCGTTTTTTATATTTGTATTATGTCTATCTGGTCTGATCTGCTGTGTAAAGCCACTGTTTCCTTACTGATACTCTCTTTGGATGATCTCTCTATTGATGTAGGTGGGGCGTTACGTTACTATCAGTTTCGACCTTTGTGTCTATAAATACTTGCTTTATATATTTAGGTGCTGTTATGTTGTATACTTAGATATTTACAGTTGTTATATCCTCTTGTTAGATTGATTCTTTTATCATTATTTAATGTCCTTCTTTATCTCTTATACAGTCTTTGTTTTAAAGTCCATTTTGTCTGATATAACTATTCCTGCCCCAGCTTTCTTTTCATTTCTGTGTGCATGGAATATCTTTTTCCATCTCTTTACTTCCAGTTTGTTTTTGTCTTAGTTCTGAATTGAGTCTTTTTTTTTTTTTTTTCTTAGAGCGTGAGTAGCGGGTGTGTGGTGGGGGGGGAAAGCAGAGGGAGAGAGAGACTCTTAAGCAAGCTCCATGCCCGGCACAGAGCCTGACACAGGGCTAGATCTCACTACCCTGAGATCGTGACCTCAGCTGAAATCAAGAGTTGGAGACTTAATCAACTGAGCCCCCAGGTGCCCCCGAATTGAGTCTCTGATAAGCAGCATATAGATGGGTCTTGCTTTTTTATCCATTCAGTCACCCTGAGTCTTTGTTTGTAGTGTTTCTTCCATTTACACTTGAAGTAATTATCAGTAGGTATGTACTTATTGACATTTTTTTTTTTGTTTTCTGTTTTTGTAGTTTCTGTTGGTTTTTTTTTTCCCTTGATCTCTTGCCTTGGGGTTTGATGACTTTCTTTAGTGTTACGTTTGGATTCCTTTCTCTTTATTTCCTGTATATCTGTTACAGGTTTTGGTTTGTTTATCATGAAGTTCATGTATAGTATCCTATGTATGTAAGTTTATGTAAGTTGATGATTTCTTAAGTTCAAACGCATTCTTAAAGCACTACATTTTTCCCCGCCCTGCAGTGTTTCATGTTTTGACATCCTGCTTTACATCTTTACCTTTGTATCCCTTAACAAAATATCGTAGACATCATTGATTTTACTGTTCTTGTTTTTAACCTTCATACTCACTTTATAAGTCGTTGGTCTATACTACCTTTGCAATATGTTTGCTTTTGCCAGTGAGATGTTTTTCATTTATAACTTTCTTCTCGTTGTGGCTTTTTCTCTTCCACTTAAAGACGTCCCTTTAACATTTCTTATAAGGCCAGTTTAGTGTTGATGAGGTCCTTTAACTTTTGTCTTTAAACTCTTCATCTCTTCTTCAATTCTGAATGATGATCTTGCCAAGTAAATTTCTTGGTTGTAGGTTTTTTCCTTTCAGCACTTTGAGTGTATGGTGCCATTCTCTTCTGCCTGTGAAGTTTCTGTTGAAAGCTCAGCTGATAATTTTGTTTATGTTCTCTTCTGCGTAACTAGTTGCTTTTCTCTTGCTGCTTCTAAGATTATTTCTTTATCTTTAATTTTTGACATCTTAGTTATTACATGTCTTAGTGTAGCTCTTTTTGGGTTAATCTTGTTTTTGGCTCTCTGTGCTTCCTGGATCTGGATGTCTGTTTTCTTCCCCAGGTTAGGGAAGTTTTCTGCCATTATTTCCTCAAATAAGCTTTCTACTTCTTTCTCTCGTTTTTCCGCTTATGGGACCCCATAATGTAAATGTTAGTCTGCTTGATGTTGTCTCAGAGGTCTTTTAAACTGTCGTCATTTTTTAAAATTGTTTTGTCTCCTTGCTCTTCAACTTGGTGACTCTCACTACTCTGTCTTCCAGATCACTGATCATTCTTCTGCATCATCTACTGTGCTTTGATTCCCTCTAGTGTATTATTTTATTTTCTGCTCTGATGGGTTCTTTTTGATAGTTTGTATCTGTTTGCTGAAGTTCTCACCGTGTTCATCCATTCTGCTTGAATTCGGTGAACATCTTTATGACCATTACTTTGAACTCTTTATTAGGTAGTTTGCTTATCTCCATTTCATTTCATTCTTTTCTCGGGTTTTGTCTTGTTCTTTCGTTTGAAATATATTTCTCTGTCTTCTCATTTTGCCTGACTCTCTCTGTTTTTATGTATTGGATAGGTTAGCTATGTCTCAGAGTCTTGATGGAGTGACCTAATATAGAAGGCATCCTGTGGGGCCTTGAAGCATGGTCTCCCCTGCTCCCCAGAACTGGGCATTTCAGGGGTGTCTCCTGTGTGGACTACATGTGTCCTTCTGTTATGGCTGGGCTGTGACTGCTGGGTTCGTGGTGGTAGGTGGGTTTGGCCTCAAAGGCCCTGCTGTAATTGTTGGGGGCATTTTAGTGGTCGGGGCTATAGCTACTTTGGGAGGTGCCAGTCTGAGGCTCCCTGCTGCATGGCAGGGCAGTAGCTGCTTTGCAGGGGTGTCATCCCCCTCAGGGTCACTTGCTGAGTGTGGTGGAATGGGAGTTATTTTAGAGGGGGCCCTTGTACCTGGTGTGGGCTGCCCACCAAGTCTGGTGGACGGGGAGCTGCTTTGGGAGACCATGGGATCTGGCTGAAACTACCTGCCAGGTGCAGTGGGGTGGGAACCACTTTCAGGGGGATGTGTACGGGGGCCAGCATTGTTAGGTAGCGCGGGTCTGCGAGGGCATGCTGAGGCAGGGCAAGAGGTGTTAGCAAGGCAGAAGAAGAGTGTCAGAAATGGCTCGCACTGGTGCTTCTGTTCCAGGAAAATGTTCCCATAGATCCCTGCGCCTCCTGCACATGCCCTGAAGTTAGCAAATCTTCAGTGTGGCCCAGGTGTTTTTCAAAATGCTGCCTCTGTGCTGGGTCTCAGAGCCAGTGAATTTGTGCCTGTGCCCTTTAAGAGTAGAATCTCAGTTTCCTTTAGCCCTCTGGCTCTCCTGGAGTTAAGCCCCATAGTGGTTATGGGGCCTCATCTTCCGGATGCAGGTCTGCAGGGTGGGCATGCTTGATACAGGGCTTGAACCCTTTGTTCCTTAGAAAGGATGCCCTCTGCGTTTGTGATGTCCCTTCTGTTTGGGAGTCACTGAGCAGGGGATGTGGTCCTGGTTAGAGCCCTTTTTTGCCTTTCCTACTTGTCTGGTGTGGCTTTTTCTATCTTGAGTTGTGAAAGAGCTGTTTTTGCCATTTGTCAGGTCATTCTCAGAGAGTTGTTCTGTAGGATGTTGTAATGTTGGTGTCTGTGGAGGAGATGAGCTTGGGATCCTCCTGTTTTGCTATCTTGATCCTCCTATCCTGTTCCTTTTCTTTATACCGTTGTTTTGAGCTAATTTATACTGTTTTGAGCTAATTCTTTTTGTCTGGATTTGTGAAGTTAATTGTCAAATAATAGATGTGGAGCAAAGGAAACACTTGGGGAGTGAAATGTTACATATATATGAAATAAACAGCTTGAAAAAAAAACAGAATGAAGAAAACTGCATTTTTGATGTTCTCTTTTGTAAGTGCATTCTTTAATTTTACAAACTTTGATAATTTTTCTTCAGTCTGTATCTTCTCTTCTGAAGTAGTGTCACACTTACTTACTTAAACACTATTTATTTAAACATTTTTCACATAAAGAAACAATTTTCCAAAACAATTTTTTTTCCTGCTAAAGAAGGGCAGACTTAGTATTTTCCTACTATATCATATAATTCAGAAGTGGAAATTTACTGGTTAGTCTTAGATTAGAAATTACACCAATTCTCCCTGTTAAGTACCTGTTTATAGTAGAGGTGTTAAGGATGGGAACTTGAAAAATAGAGTATATAGGGAGTAAGTAAACTTGGATGACTTCCTTATCCCTGCAGTTAAGTACTGGAGTGGCTCCACTCACTGCCTCTGTGTTGCTTGCGTTATAGCCATACATGATCTCACAGAGAGCCTCAGTCAGTTGCTTTGCTTGCTATAAGGGCATGTGACTTTTACTTCAAGGCTTCTTTGATTTTGGCTTCAATTTAATTACTGAGTTCATCCTCCACAGCCATAGATTTTCAGAGTTAGAGAAGCCGTTGAGGCCATCTTCACCTAACTCCTTATTTTTATGGTCGAGCAAGCCAATTCCCAGAGATTGCGACTTACCAGAGTGTGGAGGATGATTTGGTTGGTATGAGGGCATTCAGTTAGCTTTTGGGAAATTATATTTCTTTCCTACTAGAAGCATCATTGGTATTTACTTTATATCTTCTTACGAGAAATATTGTATCTCTTTTTATCAAGTAACAGGCTAACATTTGATTTATATCCTTAATAATTTAATAATTGGGAGTTTGGATAGTACTTATCTGAGGATAAATCCAACTTTTCCATAAAAGCCAATCTCTTGCAACTCAGGAAAACTCTTTTCTTTTTCTGATTTGCAGTAGGATGTAAGAAATTTTTTTAAAGAGTTGATTTTTCAGTGAAAACCTCTTACTGGATATTTTTTGTCCCCTAACATAATCTTATAATTATAGGAAGTAAATTAGGATGGATACTTACGTGTTTTGGGTTTCCTTTACAGGTATTGTAATCAGGTTCTTTGTAAAGAGATTGATGAATGTGTGACTCTTCTTCTTCAAGAGCTTGTCAGTTTTCAGGAACGCATCTACCAAAAAGATCCTGTGAGAGCAAAAGCAAGGAGACGGCTGGTTATGGGCCTAAGGGAGGTTACTAAACATATGAAGTTAAATAAGATCAAGTGTGTTATAATTTCTCCAAACTGTGAAAAAATCCAGTCGAAAGGTATGAACATTTTACTTTTGAAGTGTTTTGATATTTATTTAGTATAATTGTAGGATATACAATGAATTTTAAAGTGAAAGCCATATGTCTGTCTTTGCAGAGTTTAGGTATAAAACATAATGTTGAACATGAGGAAAGAAAGTGAAATCTTTCATTATCTCAAATTAAGTAATAAAATTGAGATCGGACTGTAAAAGTATCCTAATCTATGAACACCAGTGAAGGATTTAATTTGGGCCAACCAAGTGTCGCCTCTGTTGTAATCAGAGTGAGGACTTGTAAGAGTACATTCCTTTATTGCTGCAAATATATTTCTCCTTGAAAGATTTTTATATTACCTTTCTTTGATGGTCCTTTTCTCTTAAATAGAATTAGAGAAAAGATAAAGTTGTCTGCTCTTGCTTACGGTGATTTGTTTCAGAAATGAGCAGTTCCATGCAGAGGCTCTTGTATCAACCTGCACACAGTACTTCTTACTGTGTCATGCACCTTGATTGGTTGGTTTTCATGGATGAGCCACTTTGGGTAATTGGAGAGGACAGATGCAGAGGTAACAGTAGTAGGCATATTCTCCACAGGGGAGAAATACCAATAAAAATAATAATATATATCTGTCTTATTCCCACTTGAGCTGAGAGAATAAAGACATCAGCCACTATTAACAATTTTAATTTCTTTTTAAATGAATGTCATATTGAAATTTGACTCCCACTATACCAGTCCCTATGGGGAGAGACAAAAACTGGCATTGAAGAATTTTAAAATTTATTGGGAAGAAAGAAAATATGTATATATATCCATATATCATATAAATTTCAATAGGAAAATAAGTGGAATGGTGAAAGTGCCACAAGCATTCATAGAGTCCTTTGCTGCTGTGTTTTATGCTTTAGCTGTTGGATGCTAAAATACCTCCATTTATATAAGTAAATTAAGATATCCGCATATGTTGACTTTCTCAGGTGGCCTGGATGAGGCTCTCTATAATGTTATAGCCATGGCACGGGAACAAGAAATTCCTTTTGTGTTTGCCCTTGGAAGAAAAGCTCTAGGACGCTGTGTGAACAAGCTGGTTCCTGTTAGCGTAGTGGGAATCTTCAACTACTTTGGTGCTGAGGTAAGACTTAAGAGGATATACACTCCCTCTTGTCCTCACCACCCCCCAGGACGTTCTCTGTTAACACATGCCAGTGTTCTTTTTAAGCATTTGAAGAAGTGAGATGACTTTCCGAAGAATGAGTGGAAAATTTTTGAGTATTACATTTCCTTTTTTTAGTGCTAAAAACATTTACACAAGTTAATTCTACAACATTTTGGCTGTAAAGATTTTAGCTCCTGTTTTTCCCACAGTGCTTTTTTCTTCTGGTTCAGTTTTGTAATATATGATAATTTATTTAAATGCTGGGTAAAGATATTTGATATTGTATGATATAAAATAATTTTCTCCAATATATATATTGGCTATATTTTTTGCTACTTGGAGTCAAGAGAGAAAAAGATCCTTTAATTAGAGAGGATTTTCTTCTTGAAAATGGAATTCATAACCAGTTATCAAAATAATTCTGCACTCATGATACCTTTATCTTCCTCTCGTGGTCTGCTAATACAAAGCTTTGCCCATAGGAGCTGAAGATAATAAGAAATAATAATAACAATAGGGTGGTTATTAATAATTAGAATAAAAGTTATTTATCTCCATTAATGCTTAGTAACTGATAACATTTTAAGACTCTTTTATGAAGTGGACTCTGAAGTATTTTGTAACACCATTCATGGACCATTTCCCCTCTTCCCAAGCATCCTATTTTTATTTAAGTGTGTGTCCTTTCTTATGCAGTCACCATGTTTGCATACCCCCATTTCCCATCCATTCAGTTTCTCTCCCATTACCCATGAAGTTATCTACCTACCTATTTCGTAAGTATATACTCAATATTTCTGCTCCCACAGTAGTCTATGCATTTCTCAGTTATAGTTATCATACTGCCTTGCTGTAGATTGTGTTTCTTTCCCTTTACCTATGAATTCCTTGAGGGCAGGCCTCTTGTCTTTGTGTCCCTGAGCATGAGCAGGTGATAAATGTTTGTTCAGTGAATTACGTGGTATAGGTATACCCTGCTTGCTATGTTAAACTGTATGTCAGAATTTGGGTGATAAGTACCTCTGTGAGAAAAAAGGGTCATATGTAAAGACACCTAATAAAAATATACTTTTTTTTTTTTAAAGATTTTATTTATTTATTCGACAGAGATAGAGACAGCCAGCGAGAGAGGGAACACAAGCAGGGGGAGTGGGAGAGGAAGAAGCAGGCTCATAGCGGAGGAGCCTGATGTGGGGCTCAATCCCATAACGCCGGGATCACGCCCTGAGCTGAAGGCAGACGCTTAACCGCTGTGCCACCCAGGCGCCCCTAAAAATATACTTCTTTTTTGTTCAGTGTTAGTTTATGGAATAGGAGTGGGATTGAGGTCAGGAAAAGTGGACATGTTTGTTTTTCATTGTATTGACTTCTCATTGAATTGTATATACTAGATTATTTGTATGGCTTTATAAAATGCTTGCCAGTTTTGTTTGTACATTGTTTTACTTGTCCTCTACTATTTTGAGATAGGTAAGTTATTGTTTAAACCAAAATACCTTCTTAAAATGGGGGTAAAGGAAATAGTGTTATATTATCACATGTACTCATTTGCAGTAATGTGGTAGTATACGTAAGTTATTTTTACCATCTGCTAAAACTAACCTTTGAATTAAGCTTTTTCTCCCTAACCTGACATTCAAGGTTTTTATTCCCTGATAGCTTTCCTCTTTAATTTTCTTTTTTTCTCTTCTTTGTTATTTTTTTATTCCCAACTATTTCTGTGTTTTATTTATATTGTAAAATGAATGTTAATCTCAATATCACACATCCATATGCCTATTTTCTTTTTGTTGGCTTCACTTAAATACACAGTTTGTTAAACATTGCGAACAAATATTTAGGAAGTCTGTTATGTGTAACACGTAGGAGCTGTTTTTACCAGAATCCGTTATTCCTTCTTTTTAAAAATAAATAAATCCTGAGTATATTTTGAAACTACTAGTAGTTAGCATGCTTAAAATCATTGCAGTTGGCAACAACATTTATTGTACCTACTACTTTAAACAATTTAACTGAAGCTGTGCTGCTTATGTTTTTTCTTCTTAAGTTTAATTTTCAGGGACATATTATTCCATAGCAATATAATACTTGCTGCCATGCTTTCATCCAGTTATGGTTTAAATTTAAATGACAGTGCCTTGGTAGGAGGAGAAAAATTGTACTGTACTTTTCCTCCCATTGTCTGAAAGCATAATTTAATACATAATATTAAACATATTCTCAGGAATGTTCAGGTCTGACATCTGACATTTTTTATTTAATGTTTGGGTGTGTTGCATTGTGATACTAAATCAAGACATTAAATGGAAGTAGAAGGTTGTTTAATTATGATATAAGAATCGTAAAAAGTTATTATTTGATTGTCTTTTCTAGTGGCTGTGGAAACTTCAGTTTTCTTTGGAGTTTTTTAGATGTCATAATTGTTGAAGTTCAGCTTCAGTGCTATATAAATTTTGCCATTTTATTAACATGTGTACAGTCCATCACCCACCATTTTGCTGAAATTATTAATTACCATTCATGTTCATTTTTGTTTCACTGATGGAGGAACTTCTGATTATTTAGCTCCATAGTCTACTTCAGGCTCTTTATTCTATTTTTGTAATTTGCATTTGTCCCAGTATCTTTGGCTTGTCCTTCTTAATAAGTGTCATATTTTCATCATCAAGGTCTCAGCTAGCCATACCATCACTGACTTCTTTTGATCTTCTTCAAGCTCTTCCAATAAGCACACATCTAGGGAACTTTTAATTTTTGTGGGGACTGCTGTCTTCTTCTGTAGCCTTTAACATCACACTGCATACACTCATTCCCTTGTATTCTAATCCATATAAGATTCTTCACTGCTCCCCAGACAATCCTTGGACTTTCTTAAGTCTATACCTGTATTGTTTTGCATGTTTGGCTAAGAATGCAGGATCTCCACTCTTCAGAATTGTACCTATTTTTCAAGGCCTATATCAGAGGTAATAGTACTTTGGAAATTCTTCATTGATGCTCAGCAATTAGATTTGATGTTTCTTCCAAAAGCCAAAACATTTTGTACATCTAAAGGCGTTTAAGATAAGGTACCTTGAAACATTGGTGTCTCCTATCTTTCAGCCACATAGAAGTTTCCTTAAGAGCAGAATGGTGTTCCAGTGGTCTTTGTACTCACTGCAGTGCTAGGGACTAAATGGTGCAGTTGTTGAATTGATAAACTTTGCAAGAACTTTTAGTATATCACAGTTAATGACTAGTATTGAATCAAGAAATTTCCTCAGACTTGTGAGAATTACATAAACAATATCTGTAAGTTACAGAGTATTTTATAAAGTTCTGCAGTGTGCATACCATTTGGATTTTGTGCTCATTGAAAGTGTGTCTGATCCTGAAACAGTATAGAGATTTTTTGTTAATTAGAGGAATAAAAAAAAATGGACTAATCAAAATCTCTTTTTAGGGCCTGTTTAATAAGTTAGTCGAGCTCACTGAGGAAGCCAGGAAAGCATATAAAGATATGGTTGCAGCAATGGAGCAAGAGCAGGCCGAGGAAGCCTTGAAGAATGTGAAAAAGGTGCCACACCACATGGGGCACTCTCGGAACCCCTCTGCGGCAAGCGCCATTTCTTTCTGCAGTGTCATTTCTGAACCCATTTCTGAAGTAAATGAAAAGGAATATGGTAAGTTGGTATATATGGCACATGATATATATCAGATGATTTAAATATTGAAATCATTTAAGTGATTAGTTACCTTTTGTTTTTATCTCATTGATTATTCATATTTCGGTCGGAAGTTTGGTCTGAAAAATTGCATTAAGCATGTGCATTAAAAATCAGGAAACTATTTGGGGCTGACACTTGCTATGAGACCTTGTAATTCAGTCACATTTCCAGAATCCCCAAAGGGATTTAAAAAGCGAAAGGTGGGGATGTACTGTCTGGTGACTAACATAATAAAAAATCATTAAAAAAAAAAAAAAAAAAAAGCGAAAGGTACCACCATACTTGTGACCTATAACTAAGTACATTCTAGGAAATTTCGTTCTAATACTTTATATTGAATTGTTGAAGTTTTGATTTACTAAGTAAACAAAAGACCTGAGTATTATGGAATATAAACTTATAAAATCTAGACATATGACATTTAAGTTAAATTTGATGGTAGTCAAAAAGAAACAGACTAAAACCCAGCATTTGTGTGTGTTAAAGAACAAAAATTCACCTGAGTAAATTTAAAGATCTAATTGGCTTTCTTAGGTGATTTATGCACTGGGCAACATCCCATCTAGCAAGTGGGGGGGAGCTCTGAGAAATTGCACAAAATGGAAGGCTTGTATAGGAAAGAGGGTGGGACAAGGAAATTATTAGCAAAAGAAGAGAAAGGATTGTTGCTGGCCAGGTCACCTTCCTTTAGGGGGCAGGCAGGCAAGGGGTCTTATAAGCGGATTGTCTCATCTTCCTGTTGGGGGTGGAAAGGGCCCCTGTGACAGATTACCTCATTGGCGCTGACCAGAAAACGCTTCAAACTTAATATTTCTGGGTGAGGTTGAAACCGCGATTAGGTTAGATCTTAAGCTCTTGTTTAGTGACTTGGCTTCAGTGATGCCGTTTTGGGCCTGTGGTTTTCTCTTTAACATCTGTAGTAAAATAACATTATATACTGCACTCTACGTCTTAGGAGTTTCCTTGCCTTTTTTCTACAATACTTTGAACTCTTTAAGTTCTCCACTTTTCATGATCTAGTTTCTGGTTCGTTTCCCCGATTTTTTTCTTTTTAAAAGTAGGATAGCCACCTCCTTCAGCTTGGCTCCTGTTTCTTCCTCCTTTTTTTTTTTTTTAATCTATCTGGGAGTTTATTGAATAGTGTGTTGCCACCTAAAATTTAACATGTAAAAAAAAGAGTCCTCATGTTTTCCTTTTTTTTCTCTCACACTCCCTTTCCTAGTCTCCCTGTCTGTGATTGTAGTTAAGTGGAATGCTTTTGATAAAGCTCTAGGCCAGAGACAACGAACAAGTTACTGTGGGGCTTCAGGAAACTACAGATCGAGGATAAGTGTTATTGGCTTAGAGGCAGACATGTTTCTTTGGCTGGAGTGCCACTAGTTGAAAATAAGATAAAGTGCCAGCTTTGTAAATGAGATCAGTTCTCTCTGTATAATGATATGCAGATCTGAAAAGCAAACTTCAAGGTAAATTCATAAAGCTGTGGGTTTGAGCAAATGACCATGACCTTTATTTGGGCACATGAAAAGAAAAGTTATGAAAACAACTTCTCAAAGACTTAGGAGATGTTTTTAAAAAGCACCAAAATTAAAGTGTCCAGAGATTGAAGCCTTAGCTTTTTCACACTCTGTGTGGGGGACTGAGAAATAATTGATTAATTTCTGGGCCTCGGATTTCTCTTTAGTGAAATTAGGAGGGTTCATCGAGGTCATCTATAAGGTTCCACTCAAAGCTAAAATTCTATGAGCTGTTAAATAACAAAATTCAGCCAAGTGTCTTTGACGATCTAGTTAGCTTTATTAAATGATTCATGAATTGGGCAGCCACCATCTAGCAAGTAGAGAGGCACTGAAGAATTTTACAAAGTGGAAGGTTTTTATAGCACGTGGGGGAGGGCAAGAAAGTTATTAGGAAAAGAAAAAGATTGTTCCAGAGGAGACTGTTTGCTAGGGGAAAAAAGCAGGGGATCTTCTCATGCAGATTACCTCATCTTTCTTCGGAGGATGGAGAGGACCCAGGTGACAGACTCATTGGTGCTGATGGAAAGAAAAATTTCCTGACTGACCAGTTAAGGCCACGTTTCTAGGGGAGGTTGAAGCTGCAATTGGATTGGGAATTAAGCTCCAGTTTGGGAACTCAGTCTAAGTGACACCGTTTTGGACCTGTGGTTTTCTTTTTCTTTCTTTTTTTCTTTTTCTCCCCAATCTGGTAAAGCTAATGGTTGAATCCTAAGGAGGGATTTAGATGGAACCTTAAGGATTCTGACCTGGTGAGCTGATTTATGAGGACACCAACAAAATGAGTGGAAGGAATCACAGATAACATTGAGAAGAAAGCATGAAGTTATTCTTTCTGTATCGGATGCATTCAGCAACAAACATAAAACCACTGCGAATACCACTGTGGCCTAAGAAATCAGGATATTTAATTATTTCATGATATCCTCAAAGTCCCCAGCTCTTTCCTCCTTTCTGTTCTTCCATTCGCAGTCTGTGGCTTTCTGTTTTTATGCTTATCATCTCATGTTCATAAGTAGCTGCCGTGGCTCTGGCATTAGTAGTCAAAAGCTGGAGGTTCACGCAGTGAGTTCCTTTTATCATTGAAGGAAGCAGTTTTCAGAAGACGACTTCTTTTGTTTCATTTGGCCAGAAATGATCTTGTGACCCCTTTTAGGTGCAAGGGGGTGGGCAAGGGAATATTTGGCAAAGGAGGAATGGGATAACCATGATTGTCTAAGAACCATTTTAATTCATCCTCCAGGCCTAGGCTCAAGTTCATTCCAAGTTTGGGGGTTCTGTTATCCAGGAAGAAAATGGGGAATGACTGTTGGGTAGACAACAAGCAGCATCTTCCATGTCATCCTGATGCAGGATGTCTAAAATGTTTTTTCCCCCATAGTTTAAAGAAAAAACAAAGCCTGGAAAAGAATGCTAATCATTGATAGAATAGAAAACCTCCTGTGATAGTCCGGTCTTCCTGTCTTTTGTATACCGGTTGTTTTCTTTGCTTATGTTTTCCTTCCACCTATGCTGAGTCTCAGTTCTATCATCACATGGAACGAGTAGTTTTGAACATAAAATCCCAACTAAGTTGTAAGTTCTTAGAGATGGGAACTTGGCACTTAATGGGCACTTGATACATAATAATATCTCACTGAATTCTTACTATGCGCTCGGCACTTCTCTAAGCATTTCAGGTTTATTAATACGTTCAATTGTGTGAGCAACCCTATGAGATAAGAAATACTGTAACTGCAGGGGTGCCTGGGTGGCTCAGTTGGTTAAGCGTCCAACTCTTGATTTCAGCTCAGGTCATCATTTCAGGGTCCTGAGATCAAGCCACAGGGCAGTCTCAGTGCTCAATGGGGAGTCTGCTTGAGATTCTCTCTCTCCCTCTCTCCCTCTCCCACTCTCTCTTTCTCCTTCTCTCTAAAATAAATAAATAAGTCTTCTTAAAAAATAAAAAAGAAATAGTGTACTGCATTTCATAGATGAGGAGGCTAAGATGAAGAAAGGTAAATAACTTGCCAGTGCCACCCACACACCTAGTAAATCTGACTCTAGAATCTGCATTCTTAGCCGGTTCCCTGTCTGTTGAATGAGTTTTTAATAGGCCAGTGTAGTAGCTTTTCAGTAACCACTTAATGAGGGGGGGACAGCCTCACTGTGTAGTCCGTCCATCCTGAATTTCCTGCTCATTGTCTGCCACTAGTTTCTTCTGTAGTTTCTCGAACTCCTTTGCTTGTTCTGTCTGTAACAGAAGATGGACAGCTTCCCTGTGCGTACTGATAAAAGGAGACATACACACACCTCATCCTCTGACAAATCCTCTAGGGATTTGAAAGTTTAAAAGACAATTTCACAAAGACCCAGTAAACAAAAGAGGAAAGCATAGAAGGGGTTAATAAGCAAAGAAGAGCTCTGTTGAATAAGTTATGCTATAATAAACAATTCAGAAGCAGCGTAGGTTTGGATAGGTACCATTTCTAGGTTTGTTGAGATCTTTGGTTCTTCCTTTAACTTGCTTCCTGTTTCCTTCATCAGAAGTGGACTTCTAGAGGTTCTGTTCTGGATTTAGACTGTCCTCCTCCCCATCCTAATCAGATTTCTCCTGTCCGCTAGAGAAAGATGGCACTTCATACTCTTCTGTTTCTCCATGGTGTCTGCATGTGTTTGTGTGCTCAGTAACTGATGATCAAGCTTCATCTATTACTTTAAAGTGGGAGCCTAGAGCCTCCCTCCCCAGTAGATACATGACCTTGGTGGCTTTTTGATGATTGTGACAAGTCTCTTGATTTCTAATAGCAGAGTCCTTTGCCTCTGCTTTTAAAGTCATATCTCCCTTTCTTTCCCAAGGACCCATGTGGGCTTTCAGCTCACCTACCCAAGTAGATGAAGGCCCAGGGTTGATTCTGGAAAGAGATGAGCCTGACCTAGTATCCTGACTGCCTTCCTCTTTCTGTTCCTTGATTCATCGACAAGGGGGAGGTGGAACTTTTTCCAGGACCCCAAGTGAATTCTTATACTTTTGAAGGAGGATAAAAACTGTTGGAAGGATATATAAATGTGCATCTAAATTTAAAAAAAAAATGTATGCCCTTCTAAGGGGGGGGGCATAACTGAGTCTGTGTATGACATTTTTCATTTAATAGGCTGTTTTGCCTTCAGCACTTACTCTGTGCCAACCATAGGGACACAGATGAGCAAGAATGAGGATAAGGAGGGAGGAAGGGGTGGCACAGCAAACACAAAATAAGTGGTTTTGAACTATATATGCAGAAAATGCTGTGGGAATTCAAGTTAGTGGGAAGTCAGGAAAGATTTCATAAGAAATTGACATTTAAGGATGATTATCAAGGATGGGTGGGTGTCTGAAGGGTAAAGGAGGAAAACACATCTTATATGGAAAGAACAGCTTACGCAAAGCAAGGAATTGTAAATAGAAAGTTATAACTTCTGGGAGCAGTGAGAATGCAGAGTGGCCCCAAGCATAGAGTGCATGGGCAGGGGTTGTAACAAATGGGATGGGAAAGATAGGTGAGGGTCACATCATGGAGGGCTTTGGCTATGCCAAGCTGAGGTGTTTGGATCTTGTCATAGGGTAATAGCCCGTTAGACAGTGATGTGACCAATTCACAAAGCCAATGAGGAATATATAGAGATGTATAGCAAGATAAAGAAGGCTTGGCTAAGACAGTAGTGACCAGTTTAGGAGTTTTTGAGCTAGAAGTGACATACAAGTTCAGTGGAGTAAAGTAAGGGGAGAATGATAGGGTCAAGGATTACTATAAGTTCTCTTCTGCTTTGAGACTACGAAAATGATAACGTTATTAACTAAGAATGAAAATATAAGAGGAGTAGATTTTTTTTTCATGAGGTAGGAGACTGGAAACAACTTAGTTCAAACTTGAAGTAACTGCAGGAAAGAAAGGTTTTTTTCCAAACCATGCGTCCTGACTTCAAGTGCCCACAGTATGGTTTTTATCAGTGAATAGTTGATGGGTGACATTCAGGTTGACATATTAATATGAGTAGACGTGCTGTAACGCTGCAGCTTGATCATCATACTTTAAAACTGCAGATAGCAGCTATAATGTAAATAGAAGGGGGTGTTATTGTTTTTTAAAGGCAAAAATAAATGGGACTACATCAAACTAAAAAACTTCTGCACAGCAGAGGGAATCAGCAAAATGAAAAGGCAACCTACTGAATGGGAGAAAATACTTGCAAATCATCTGTCTGATAAGGGGTTAATACCCAAAATAGATAAAGAACTCATACAACCGAATAGCAAAAAACCAACAATCCAGTTACAAAGTGAGCAGAGGATCCGAATAGATATTTTTTCCAAAGAAGACATAGAGATGGCCAATATAAAAGGATGTTCAACATTACTAATCATCAGGGAAATGCAAATTGAAACTACAAGAAGATACACCACCTGACACCTGTTAAAATGTCTGTTCTCAAAAAGACAAAAAACAATAAATGTTAGCAAGGATGTAGAGAAAATGAAATCCTTATACACTGTAACAGTGTAAATTCGTGCAGCCACTACAGAAAACAGTGTGGAGGCTCCTCAAAAAATTAAAAATAGAAATACTGTATGATCCAGCAATCCATCTTCTGAGTATATACCCAAAGGAAGTGAAATTATTATCTCAAAGAGATATCTGTACTCCCACGTTCATTTCATCATCATTCACAGCAGCCAAGTTATGGAAACAATCTAAGTGTCCATCAAATGGATGAATGGGGTAAAGACTGTGTGTGTGTGTGTATGTGTGTGTGTGTGTGTGTGTGTGTGTGTTGCCAGAGTCTTGGGGAGTGGGCGAAGTGGGTGAAGGGTGTCAAAAGGTAGAGACTTGCTGTTGTAAAATAAATAAGTCATGGGGATAGAACATACAGCATGGCAACTATAATTAATAATACCGTATTGCATATTTGAAAATTGCCTATGGAGTAGATCTTAAAATCCTTATCAGAAGAAGAAAATTTTTGGTAACTGTGTGCTGACAGATGTTAACTTGATTTATTAAGGCAGTCATTTTGCAATATATACAAATGCCAAATCATTATGTTGTACACCTAATATAATGTCATTTGTCCATTATACTTCAATAATCAAAAAATGAAAAATGAAAGAAAAACACAGGAAAAATGAGGGGTAGGAGAGCTGTCCTTCGTCTCCTCATTCTTAGTATTTTTTTTTGTTTGTTTTAAACTGACTTCCTGTCATTAAAATTATTTCGATTATCACCACTGTATTATATAATAACACTTCTTTGTTTGGCTACCAAATTCAGTTGGTGAGCCCAGCTACATATATTATAAGATAGATTTTCACAAATGTTAGAAATGCACGGATGGCTTCTTTGCTTGTTATAAGGGAAACAAGTCCCATTACAGGCTAAGACAGTTCTCTGACAGTGGGAGCATGACACAAACATGTCAAATTGGAACTATTTCTGCCGGACATCTTGGCGCTGCCATCTGTGACTTGTGGATCTTGGGGCCCCATACACCTCTAGGCCAAAAAAAAAGGCAATTCATTGAGTCTCATGAATATATGGATTTTATGTAGAAGCATTAATGAGCTCCTGTTGTTACAAGGTCTTGTGTATTCTGAGGCGTAAATACACTTACTTTTGGCTCCTTGTTTCTGTATCTTATATGCACATTTTTGAGAGTTGTTTTCCCTTTGTAACATTTAAACCAGGACTAGAATAAACTTTTAGTTTTTCCAACCAGTCGGTGAGCCCACAAATTTATGTAGTTTGTTCTTCCCTCTTTTAAGAGTTACACGATTCTGGAACCGTTCTGGTTTTTAAAAAATCTGTTTGGTATTTGCAGAAACAAATTGGAGAAACATGGTGGAAACCTCAGATGGGCTGGAAACATCAGAAAATGAGAAAGAGGTTTCTGGTAAGCTTAGCACATCTGAAAAGCCCAGTAAACTTCCATTTGATGCAGCCCCTGTTGGTAAGCAGCCATCATTACCGGCTGCGGGCAGTACTACCTCAGCTACAAACCCTGGGAGATCAACAGTGAGCGATAAAGAGGAAGTGAAGCCAGATGACCTGGAATGGGCCTCCCAGCAGAGTACAGAGACTGGTTCTTTGGATGGCAGTTGCCGAGATCTCTTGAATTCTTCCATCACCAGCACCACCAGCACTCTAGTCCCTGGCATGCTTGAAGAAGAGGATGACGAAGATGAGGAAGAGGAAGAAGATTATTCTCATGAACCCATATCTGTAGAAGTACAGCTCAATAGTAGAATCGAGTCGTGGGTCTCTGAGACCCAGAGAACAATGGAGACTCTTCAGCTTGGAAAAACCCTTAATGGTTCTGAGGAAGAGCGTGCAGAGCAGAGTGGAGAAGAGGAGGCAGAGGCGCCTGAAGTGCTAGAAGCAGGGATAGACGGGGAGGCCTGGACTGCTGACCACCAAGCAAGTCAGGAGCAGCAGAAGCCTGGCAGCTGCAGCTCGCTGAGCAGCGAGCCCTCTGATCTTAGTTATCCGCCCCCAGGTCTGTAACTCAGGAAATGGCCACTGTCTGTCTGCAGCTGTGTAAGGGTTGCAGCCATTCTCTTTTACGCTTCATCTCAACGTTTTGCACTGTCCAGTATTTAATATATGTATTTAATTTCTGACAAATATTTTTGTAGCTGTCTTTTACTTGTTTTACTATAATCTGTAGCTTAGCTTTTAATTAGCATCTAAGTGTCTTTCTAAGAGCTGTGTGGAAATTCAGTATTGTTTGAGCTTATTTTGTTATGGAAAATAATGATTAAAATAGAAGACTAGGTTTAAAAAAAGAAAATAAATTCAAAATGCCTAGTTAGAGTCATTTTGAAAGTTAAAGATCAGGGCTCTAAGGATAGGAGCAGTTACCAATGTTTGCTTCAAGACTATGCCTCCTTCGCTCTGATTTGATCCAATGTTGTTGGGCTTTAAAAAAAAGAACTGGAGGTAGATTTGGAAAACTGAAAAAAAGGCTGAGGGTAGCTAAGCCCACAACTGTTTTGTGTTAAAAATTGATGCGACTTTTCTTTCGTCCACAAATGTTTATTTCAGAAGCCATTGATCATTGGAAT
This sequence comes from Ursus maritimus, assembly GCF_017311325.1. Classification (NCBI taxonomy): domain Eukaryota; kingdom Metazoa; phylum Chordata; class Mammalia; order Carnivora; family Ursidae; genus Ursus; species Ursus maritimus. The sequence goes on from NW_024426119.1 coordinate 24,292,753, forward strand.
CAGTTAAAGTTGGGATGGGCTAAAACAGAGCCTCCAAAACTTAGGCTAGCAAAGGAGCCACCACGATGCATTAGAGCTGGCCTTACTTGCGGGAAGTGATAGATGTTGTCTTTGATAGTGAAAAGTCACCCATGATAGGACCTAACAGGTTCTGTCTCATATTTACTTCTTACTTACCTCAGGAATGCTCTTGTACATATTCGTATTTACATGAAGTTAGGCAAACTGTGGCAGGTGCATAACTGTAACCACTTATATGACTGCAGCACTTACATGTAGACTATTCCGAAACAGAGTCTTATACTGGTGTGTTCTCTTGCATGCTTTTGATTTGGGACCCTCTGGATTTGCTATCTGGATTTGATTAGGTATCCAAACTTGTCCTGAGTGAAAAATCATTTCACCTTTTTAAAAAAAATACCTATTTTGTCACTAGCCTTGAGCACCTGCCACATAACACCAACCATAGTTACTGATAGGAGGTCAGGGAGAGGAGCTTCACACAGCTTATAATGTGTATCCTGATAATCAAAAGGTTGGAAAAGGAAGTTTTGAAGAAGCGAGAAAGTTGTTCCAATTGTGCTGAAACTATTAGATGATTTAGAGTACACAGATTTAGGCAGGTATTACTTCTTGATCGCTATTATTTATGTCTGGCATTCTCTACGAATGTGTATACCTGCTTGGGAGGATTTAAACCTACTGAGCTAAAAGTTTTATTTGCTGGTCAATCACCTGGTAGTGACCTCTACAAGTTAGATGACCTGGAGGGATTTCTCTCATCCCCCCAACTCCCTGCTCCCCGCCCCCCATCCCCAGCTTCCAGTCAACCACACACATGCCCCAACGCACAGGCTCCAGCTTTACACTCACAAGTTCCCACAAGCAGGCACAGAGCTGAGGAGGGAGGGGTACTTTCCCTGCTCTGGTGTCACGGGGCAGGGCTTTGCCTCACAGAGGCAGGAGAGAAGAATTGGGCAGGTTTTTACTGAACTCACGGGACTGCTGTGCTAGTTGTGATGTTTTATAATGCTGGCATTTAATACTGGAGAGATGAGATTCTTGGGTGATGATTTAGTTATTTGTGCGTTGTGAAAGGTGAGGAGCATTGCTGTATAGAAAATGTCAGTCTGTCAACTTTATTAGTGTGCTAAAAGGGGACATTGTTGTCCTGTCCCGTCTAAACTGTTCTCCAGGATAGACGTCATAGGCACAACGTAGTTAGTCTAGTACTTAAAGGAACGCAGCATGTAAGGAATGAAGCCTCTGAAATAGTAATCATGGGTGTATATGTGGCAGACCTTACTGTGTCTACGCATTTGGAAGTGTTAGTCGGTTTAAGGAAATGATAGAGATTTTGAACTACTGACAATCTTAAAAGTGAATTTAAAAACTTTTCATACTTTTTATGGTGTAAATTTCCTTTGCTTGGTGTCAGTGATTCAGATAACTCTTGATCTTGAGGTATTGGCTTTTCAAAGGTTTCTTATATTTTATATCTCTTCTGAATGAGAATTGTCATTTTACATTTTTGACATTTGTATCAAAAGAGAAGTTGAGGAAATCTTCAGAACACCAGTAACTTTTAAATTTACTATAGACTTCCGAAGTGTTCGATTATGTGTTCGACAAATGCTCTTGCACGTGCAGGGTCTTCTGCCAGCAAACCCAAGGGACCACAGCCTTTTTATATGAGACAGGTCATTCTAGAGGACTATCCAAAATTTATTAAAGGAAATGCTACTGTGTTGAAAGTATGCTTAAATAAGTATTAATAATGTCTTTATAATTTGTTTCCTTTAGATAAATTCTGGAATTTGTATATTCTATACAGGAGGAGGTGTGAAAATTGGGAAAGTGGTTTTTTGTTTTTTGTTTTTTGTTTGGAACTGGGAGTGGGTGGCTCTTCGGAGACCTAATGGTAAGAGTAGGGGGTTCATTATCACAAGAAATAAAAACCATAGTGATTTTTTTCTTAGTGTGTAGAGGTTGTTTTATGGCAATAATTAATATTAGATTTCTATTTCAGTACATAAGTATATGAATTATAATATGAATTGCACTCCCAGAACTAGATTTCTGCTTCAGTAGGTTTGTTTGCTGTGAAGATTACTTCTCAAAAGACAAATGTTCATACTAGCTTAATTTTTGGTTTAAATATGTTTGTAAATGATGTAATATATTTCTTTTGACTAAACATGGGAAAAATGTGTGTTATACATTGAAAAGTTTTTAAAGGCTTTGATTGGAGGTCATTTTTGCAGAGAGGGTATTTTATATGCTTCCAGTATTTGGAAAAGAATTAGTCAAAAGGAATTCACATAGTTTAAATATTGAAAAATTAATATCCAAATAACGTACTTGTCTGATTTCTTAATAAGCTGGGGGAGGTGGGTGGGGTGGGGATTGTAATGTGCAAATGAGTAGTGAACTCTACATTCATTTTTCAACTCTTTAACATAAAACTGTTGAATCTTAACACATTGTTACTTTAATATATGTATAAAGAAGTATTACTGTTTGTAAAGCTGCTGTTTGCTTTAAAAAAAAAAACACCTGTCATTTAAGTATTTTCTGTACGTTGTGCCAACAGGTTAAAATATTAACTTATTCCATTTAAAACGTAATCATTTTTTGCTTTTTGAAATTTTTCTGTGACATAATTTATTAAAGACCTCTTCTTCCTCCCTTACCCCTTCCAGCCTTTATACACATCACAGAATAAGCCAAACTGTCTACCTAATCCAAAATCTGAATCCTAATTAATGATAAAAATTTAAACTTTGTTGGCACAACATACCTTAAAAGTATTTGTGTTATTTTGTAATTTAATTTCTAAATATACCACATGAGTTTATAATTTAATGTCTTAATTGTAATGCTCCTAATAAAAAAAGCTAGCAAAATTAGTGAATTATAACATGAAAAGATTTTCATCTTGTTCTTTTGTTATATGAAGGATAATTGTTATTTCACATTTTAGGGGTAATAACAGCTTTTTTGCACTATGTAAATACTAGTGGAGATTCTTCTGTAACTAATAAAATGATTATTGAAATGTAGTCTGTCATTTCAGAATAGGTACTTGAGGGATTCATGACTTGCCCAACATGTGGCATAGAGGAAAAAAGAAGTATAACTTGTTGCATTGCTTAGTGCCCTGATGGGTTTGCCAGAGGAGGTTGTAAAATCTACGGGAGGAAGTTACTAGTAAAAATTTCCGTTTGGAAGGGTTGGTGTCATCTGTGGCGCGGGTCGAGGCATCTGCAGAGACCATCCTGGCGTTAGGAGAAAGCCCCTTCAGATTTCTTCTCCTTTTTATGCTCGTTACTCTGTGCCAGGCTCTGTTTTAAGCCCTTTCCTAATATTAATTCATTTAATTCTCACTACAAACTTCTGAGGAAATGCTGTATTTCACTTTTTAAATGATGAAATGGTCATGGAGATGTTCAGTAACTTGCCCGAGATCCCTCAGCCGGTGAATAGCAGAACTGGGTTTCGGTCCTAGTCCCACATCAAAGGCCATGCTTTTACTCACAATGCTTTGTTGTGTCTTAACACAAAATGCTCAGAGTTGCAAACCAAACGGTGTTTCCCTCACCTTCCTCAGGTGTCTTCTGGAATGTGAAGTGTGCCAGGACTGAACTGATTTTCTCAGGGACTGGATTTTATTGAGCCCCACCGGGAGTGGTCCCTTGTCACTACGTCACAGTAAAATGTAGGGAATCTGAAGAGGAGGCTCGTCTGTTAGAAAATAGGATTGCTAATTTTCATAATGAAGTGGATTTTTGCTGATCACAAAAAGAAGGGAGGGGAGCCTCAACAGTTGTATCAGAATATTCCCCCTTTTTGACCGCCGTTTGTATCATTCCCAATTGTTCTTTTCCTAACAGTGATCAGTTTTTCTTTAACTGACCAGAAGAGGGTGTGCACAACACCTGAAAAGTTAAAGGCTACCCAGTAAAATTAGTAAGTGTTTAAAATGGGGGGAGAGGGGAGAGAAGTATCCTAAGCAGTGGGCCTTGCCATAAAAGGTGCTTAGTTCTAACGCTAAGCACAGAACTCCAGAACCATACGTTTCATTTTAGAAAGAGAAGAGAACACAGTCAAGACATTTAGCTCATTTGTTAAGCTGTTAGGTCTTTTGACATTTCTAAATTATTTTGGCAATTCAATTAATATTTTAGCTTGGTTTGGGTTCTTCTGATGTTACATGTGTGAAATAAGGCACGTAGCTAATTGCGTAATCGGTACTGAAGGCAGCCTTATGGATTGCAAAGCCAAAGCATGCTCTAAGAGCCTCCGCAGTGCCAGGTTTGGAAAAATGAGAGATGTTTCCATTCTGGACCCAGGCTTGATCCCCGTATTTCTCTTGATCCTACTCCTCCCATTACACTGAGTAATTAGTTGACAGCTCTGTGGCAGTCAGAGACATTTACTCTTGCAGAAATGGGTTGGATAACTGGCTATGACTCAACTGCTTGTATCCAAGGTTTCCCTGTTCTGGAAGCAGGGTTGGGAGCAAGTAAGATCCTGAGTTGCATGAAATTTGGAGCTCCTACCCGAGCATCGTGTTGTTCGTCCAGTTACCGAGGGGCCAAAGACAGGGTGGAACTGTGAGTTGGTGACCTGTGGGTTGGAGCTTGGAGTGGTATAGATTTGAGGAATGAGTGCTTCGTCTCCTTGGAGGTGTCAAGGCTTGGTCATGGCCTTGAATTACCCAGAGGGAGCAGGTTAATAACCACAGCCTTCCTACAGTGGGACTCGGATTTAAGGCGGTGTTGGTTGTACTCTTACTGGGGTAACAGGAGTACGAGTGGCACCTGCTGAGGCGTGCGGAGTCCCTAGGTTGTCTTTGGTTCTCAGTCTCCTTTGTTTACCTGAGTTGGAGTACTTCCATTGCTTTACAAACCCTCATATTGAGAATAGGATAATGAATTGATATTTAACCAGTTAATTTTGTTACCTCTGGTTAAAGAGGAGAGAAAAGTGTGAAAATTATTGGTTTCTCAATTATAGGAGAAATGTTAGAGGTCCTCATTCCTGTCATTGTTCGTCCGTGCTTTCCCCTTCCTAAAACCAGTGTTGTAAGGCATACGGTGAGTTTCTGACAAATGCACCTTCATCGTGAAGTTTCGGGAATCAGGGACTACCCTATCTGAAATTAGATCCTCTTCATCACTTTCTTCCTCAAACCTGTTCTCTCTCTCTCTTTTTTTCCTTCTATTTACATTTCAACTTCCTGTAGATTTTATTCATCTTATCTCCCTCCCCTACTAAACTGTTGGGGCAAAGTCTTTGGGTTATTTTCCTGTTCTATCTTCAGTGCCTAGGACAATGCCTGGCACAAAATAGACACTCGATAAATCTTTGTTGAATGAATGAATGAGGAAAGGAATTCAGATTGACAATGCAGTCATGCTCTGCAGCATTTATGCTCATACGGACTGACTCCCGGCTACACTGATTTTTTTCACATTTGTTCAGAGTTGGGGTTGGAGGAAGAACTAACCCGAATCTCAAATAGAAAAGCCTCACCCTAGACTGAGGGGCACTCGAGTTACTCTGTATTTAATGTACCTGTATTGCTTATAGTTGAAAACATGGTAAGTGTAGTAGCTACAATTTCCATATAGAGGGAGGTGACACATACACGAGACATTTCTATGAGATTAACCAGGAAGGGGGCAAAAATGCACAAGCAATTTTCGGTGTATCTATAATGTTTTCTTATTATTCTGTGTGATCAGTACATGAGAGTGTGTCATATTATTCTTTGTACTCTTGCGTGCTTGAGATATTTTATATGAATAACCAAAAGGAGGGGTGCCTGGGTGGCTCAGTTGGCTGTACGTCCAACTCTTGATTTCAGCCCAAGTCATGATATCAGGGTCCTGATACTGAGCCCGGTGTTGGGCTGGCCATGGAGCCTGCTTAAGATTCTCTCCCTCTCCTTCTGCCCTTCCCCCCCCCACGCATGCGCTCGTTCTCTCTCAAAAAAAAAATATTAAAATTTTAAAAAATAACCAAAAGTAACAGGCCAACTAAAACACAACCATTTTCTGTTCTTAACTGACTTCCAAACTTGGCACCAAATCTCATTTCAATATCTTGACAAAATTAGTGGTAGAAATGGAACTAGAAGTCAGGCTTAAACCCCTATCTTAATTGATGTAGCAAAGAATTAAGATGTGTTAAATAGCCAGTAGCTACAAATTTTATCTTCCCATGAGCTAGAAACTGTCTCCCTTCATCCTTCACCTGGCCTAACCCTCCCCCAGTAATAAGAAATATGTCTCGCACCTGTGCTTCTCCCATCTGCTCTCTAGTTGGAGCAAGGTGCTTTAATCTTCATAGGAAGATTGAAGATTGTGTTGGCAACCCACTTATCTGGTTTCCTTAGCAACTGGAACAGTGTTTAAAGTGATAGCATCCCTTGCTCAGAATAGAAATCGAGTAAGCCTGATCACGATGTCCTGGTCTGCTCAGGGCTGCTCTACCTCTTCAAAGACTCTTCACCTGGCTATTCATGGTAGCCAACCTTTGAAAGGAGAACTATCTGGAATGTAATCAGTAAGAGCTCTGGATCTGTACATAGCTGACTTCACCCTTGCCAGGCCCAGTGACCTTTCTCTCCAATCCCTGGAATATTGAGCAACCTGTCTCTTTTAATTCCAGAATTTAAGAAAAATTTTCCATGTTAAAGAACTATGCTAGGCATCTATTGTTTTGTCTGCTTAGTATGTCCCTTCTTCAGGGAATGGCTCCACACCCACCCTGTTCCACCTTCACCAGGAATGTAATCTCTAATTGCAACAGAAGCAGACAGACAGTTGACTGATTCTGGGACCATTGACTGGTCTGGGAATCTTCAAACAGTCTACGGTAGGCCAGTGGGTCTCTTCCTTGGGATTTTTGGACTTGGGACTGAGAGTGCCTCAGTGGTTTTGTGCGCTTGAATGTTAAGATAGGAATCTCCAAAGCCCTCGGTGGCCATGAGAAAGCCGTGTTGAACAGGTTTCCTTGCTGTCAGATGTTTTAGAACCTCTAGTATCTTAATATATTTTGACTCTCCATAAGGGGAAAGATTTTTTATCTATCCGGCAGCATTTCCCCAATATTTTGTACCCTTTATCATGGAGTTCTCCAAATGCATCTGACCCCAGAGTACTTTTCTCTCTGCAAAACTATGAACATCCTAGGGAACTAGTTTTTCATGTAACATGCACTAAAATCTGTGGTTCAGACTGAAGTTTCCATGAGGGTAGGACACACAGGGGATGTCTGGACTGCTCTAACTTCGAGGTTTTCAACCAGGGCTGATTTTCTGCCCAGGGCATATTCGGCAATGCCTGGAAACACTTTTGTTTGTCATAACGGGAGAAAGTGCTACTGGCATCTCGTGGGGGAAGACCAGAGACGCTGCTAAGCATCCTGCAGTGCCCAGGACAGCATCCCCTCCCACCCCACAGCAAAGAATTACCTGGCCAAAAATGTCAATAATGCAGAGGTGGAGAAACTGCACCCACTCCATGTCAGGATGCTGGGTGTGGTCCGTAGGGGTTCAGGGCCCCAAGTCCGTGGACTTGTACCCACACAGTGCATTCAAATGCTCTTGACCTCTATTTCTGGCACCTGTTTAGACATTCTCTAATATTCCAGAGTAGACTTAGCCAGACTCATCCAGATCTTCGGGATAAAACAGGCCTTTCCCACCCCCTTCACTTCCTGGGGAAGAGGATAAGGAGAATTCACCCACAGCTTCTGATGGCATGCCAGTGCTTCCTCCCACGTATCCCACTTACTTTCTCCCATTGCATGAGGAGGCGTGCGCGGAGCAAAAGGGCAGGGAGGCACCTCTGCAAGGGCTGCTGAGTGAATACTCCAAGAAGAGCGTGAGTCACGTGCCAGCAGAAGGCCTGGGGAATGAGCTGGTCTGGCCCTGACCGCACAGTTGACTCAACAAGATGGGTGAAGACTGTGTTTTATACGACACCGAGGAGTGGACTCCAGCTGCCTGCCCTGTGAGCAATCTCCCTGAGCCTGACACACTGAAGCCTCCGCACGTTCCTCCAGCCTCCTCTCGGGGAACAGCTGCCCGAACCATGGCCCTCGGGAGGATCACTGGACGAGGGCTTAGAAATAGTTGCCTGGGTAGCGTCTGTATTCCTGGGAAGGAGAACGGAGCACCAAGCCCCTGCCTACAATGGATCCACTGTCTTCCTAAAGACATCGTCACATCCTGGTCTGCCTGAGCAGTGAGGGGGTCCCCAGATGTGGGACTTCATTTTAAAAACCAAAACAGTCCCAGGTCATCTGGGGAGAGTTGGTCACCCTACTGGTCGAATACATAGGGAGACTTACTAGTCATGAAATGAGAACCCTTGTTATATTTTATTTGAATTAATTGATTATTGCTGATTACGTGCTCATGATTGAGTTAGGTACCGTGGCAGAGTGCCGAGAAGTACGTGCAGTCCCAGTTCACACATGTTGTGTGCTGAGAATGTATAAAGTGTTTGCTGGGGACTCAGAACATTTTCCCCAAGAAACCATGCTAAGTGTTGATAATACTTCCAAACAAAACCCCAGAAGCCCTTAAAGATAACTCATATGGGAGGTGAAGTGATAGAAACTTCCCCAGACCTATAGGAAGCAGTGCTGTTGCAAATGTAGTGTCCCAGCTACAGGGCTTGGACACTGCTGTTGTGATCTCCCCTTGTTTCTAGGAGAAAGTGTCTGCCGCCCAGCATGATAGCTGTACAGTCACACCTTCCTGGCCCCTCCTACTAACGCATGCAAATGAGCATATCCAGGTGCACGCATGAGAACACACACGCATGCACGTGGTCCATTTCTTACCCATGGTCCTACACCACAGGGGAAGTGTGAGATTCAAGGTTTCCTTGGTGTCCGTCAGGTGGCCCTTTCCCCTGCTGGGGCGTTCACGTCTCGAGATAGATAGACACCTTCCTATCTGTGGCCTCCAGAGGCTGACGACAGGGGTGAGGAAACACAGCAGATGCCTCAGTCTGTCAGAGACACAGGCCAGGCAGCATGTAGGTCAGGACAACGTGAGCTGAACCCAAGGCAGAGTTTCTAGGACATACAATCTTTGGTATGGAGAGAACCAAAGAGATGATTCAGTTCAATTCCCTCTTTTATAGAAGAGGAAACAGACCCAGGGAAGTGAAGAGACCTGGCCAAGTTCACTTAGACTTTGGGACTGGAAATTTTCTGTCCCTAGGCTCTTGCCCCCTCCATCCTGTGCCTCAGAAACTGGAAAATCCCCTGGAGTTCTCCCCCACCCCAATTCTACTTTTGAAAAGAAGATTCTGTAAGGAGAGCTTTGTTATCTGGACCAAAAAAAAAAAAGCTGGGCTTGCTAAATTGGGGTCATGGAACTCCTGAGGCAGAGATCGCCCAACTCTGCCACCCCCTGCCACCACAGATGCTGCGGCTTCCCTGCGCCTGGAATCTTCCTCTAACCAAGCAGAAAACAGCAACAGGGCAGTACCAGCAACCACCAACAACTTCTACCATCATCACTGTATTTATCTCCACCAGTCGGAGAAGGGCTGCCTTGTTTCTGGCCACGTTCTCATCTCTGTGGATGTTCTTAAACCCCAAGAGCAAAGAGACCGCTGTCTGTGGGTGTGTTAGCGTGATTGAAGGGGAAATACGAAAGCTTTGCTTAAAGAGTTCATCCTGGAGCTTCATGCTGTTCTGGCCACGGATGTCGGCTAAGCACTTAAACCTCTTTCCTAACCTGGAGATGCCAATTATCTCCGACAAGGCCGTGCTGCTTTTTATGGGCTCCTCGGGCTTGCTGAGTGGAAGGATGTGCTCCGGATATACAATTATGACACCCGACGTTTTGCAGGTGCACGGTTGTACACACCTTGCGAAAGGTGTTTGCGTTGATGATCTCATTTCACCCTGCGGGGGAGATGGGGCAGCTATTCCTCTACCCATTTCATGGGTGAAGAAACCAAAAATAAATTTGATTATTCTTCAGACTTATCCAGTGGCAAAGATGAGATTAGAGTCCAGGTCTCCTGGATCCAGCATCTTTTCCACCAAAAATATAGCAGTCTTTTAAAAAAAAAATGTCTGACTGTTTTTAAATAGACAATACCTACACATTGTTCAAAATTCAAAAGCTGCAAAAAGGCATACAGTGAAAGCTGTCTCCTCCCTGCTTATCAGCTCCGCTGCTTCCCAAAGCAACATTCTGGAGACACAGCCTTTCAGAGCTCATGTATGCACATACTGGCACTTTATGCATATGTATAAAGAATATACGTGTGTATGTATGCGTGTGTGTGAAGTAAATGCGATAGCTTTTATTTACTTAAGTACGTGTGTTTTCTGTGTCAGCATGTGGAGTTGTCTTCCAAGGACCCAGTAATGCTCTGTGGTTAGGAGGAGGGCAGTATATCTTACACTTAAGCACATGCTCCCCAAATCAGGCAGATCTGGGACGGACCTGGCTCTGATCACATACATGTCACATAACCTTTCTGACCTTCAGTTTTCTCATCTGACAAATGAATATAATAGCTCCTAACACATACGTGAGGTAGTGTCGGTGACATGTTTCGTACATAATACATGTGTTCGCTAAATGGTGGCCATTTCCCATGTGCCTACTATATGCCAGATGCTATACTGGGTAAAAGAGGAAGGAGGTGAGTGAAACAAGGTGTGGACCCTTAAAATGCTTATGACTTAAACCAGGAGAAGGATTCCTTCGTGAACAAACAGCAGTACCTTGGAATGAGCGGGAAGCAATTTATATAGAGGCTAAGAGCATAGGCTCTGGATTCAGACGTTCTGGGCTTCAAATGCCATCTTGAAAGAGTTACTTAACTCGCGCTGAGCTCCCTCATGTATAAAACAGGAATAATAATGGAGACTTGTGAGGCTTGAGTGTACTTAAAACAGTGCCTGGCACATGATAGACATTCCGTCAAGACTGGTTTTACGAAGTATAATATTGAATTCTGTATATGAACAAATCCCCTAGTAGGAGTGTAGAGCAGGCGTCAAGGCAACTGGGGGTGGGGAGCGGAGGGTGAGCATTCCAATGACATGAGAGCCCCGACTGCGCCCTTCTTTGGGATGACCAGGTGCCCAGTCCAGTCGTGGGCATTTCACCTGCATCCTGTCCTCTAGTGCTCACAGCCACCCTGTAAGGATGGTATCACTCCCTTTCTCCAGAAAGAAACCAAGCCTTAGAGGACTTCTCTCAAGGCAGGGGCAGGAAGGGCAACTTCCTTCTCATTCTCTTACCGTCTGGCTCCCCAGAGAGTAGGCTTCCTGGGCATCATTCTCTCCCTGCTCTTCAGCTTGCGTGGAGCCCTGCTGTGTCTGAGCCCCTGGGCTAGGCCTGGGCAAGAGCAGCAAGACGGCAGCCCCAGCCCCTGCCCCCCCAGTGGAGCCTGCATTGCTGTGGAGAGACAGACCGCCAAGCCTAGTGTGGACTCCCGGGTTCACTCACAGTTGTGATAATGAGAAGAAGGGGGGGCATGCCCACCTGGGCCCAGCCTGGTTTGGGAGGATTTGGGGCTTCACCTCTGCCTTCTCTTGTCTCCCCAACATCCGAATTTTGGCGGGGGGTTGGAGGGAAGGGAGGGAGAGACCAGGAGCAGAGGAGGAAGTAATTGGGCATGTTTTCAGCCTGGCAATCACGGGGCAGTCCCCTTGTGGGGCCTTTCACTGCCACCACTGTAATGAGCGCTGGCCACAGCTGTACCCCTCACACCCAGGCGGCCAAGTGGGTGTTGAATGGACAAAAGGCCCAAGTACAGTTTCTGTGGCTGTCCCCATCGCTGTTGTTGATATGATCCTTTATATCGTTTATATGGCATCTTCTAGCTTACCCAGCACCTTTACATCCTTGCCTTTTATTTCATAGTAGATGACAATGTGTGTGTGCAATTGGGAGCACGTGGGCGTAGGGAGGTTGAGAGGTGTTCTTCCCTACTGCCACTCCTCACTTGACCTCCGTTTTCTACCTTCTCCGGTGAATGGGATAGTTATGATTAGCCTTGGTTTGCAGATAAGGAAACTGAGGCTGTGAGCATTCCAGTAACTGGCCCAAGGTCACAGAGCTCATACGCGGCCGAGCCAGGAGTTTGGTTTGCAGGGTTCTCCAACTAACTAACGTGGCTGTGAGGCCACACGTTGATCTTGTCAGAAAGCCTCTTAGCTCTATGTTCTTTTCCAAGTAGAACTAGCCTCCATCCCGGAGCCCACTAGGCCTGAGGAGATCGTTCTCATTGACAAATCTGGATTTTCTCCTTAACTATGTTCTAGGGACACTGCACCCACCCCACCTTTGACTCCTGTTGTGAACTGAATTGTATTCCCCCAAAACTCATATGTTGTAGCCCTAACCCCCAATGTGACTGTGTTGGGAGATGGGGCCTTTAAGGAGGTAGTGAAGCTTTAATGGGGACATAAGGGTGGGGCCCTATTGGCATCCTATTAAGAAGAGGAGGAGACACCAGCACGTCTCTCTCCACACATGCACGAAAGAAAGGCTATGTGAGGACAGCTGAGAAGGCAGCCATGTGCAAGCCAGGATAGGTCTCCCCAGAAACCACCACCACCAGCACCTTGATCTTGGACTTCTAGCCTCCAGACCTGTGAGAAGATAAACATCTGTTGTTGAGGCCACCCCGTCTGTGGGATTCTGTTATGGCCGCCCGAGTAAAGGACGACGGCTCTCGTGACCTACATCTCTACCCTCCACCTCCACCTTCAGGCTTCGAGTCTGAGCATTTACCCAAGCACTTCTCTCCAGCACTCTCCCCACTGCTGCGAAACTCTTTCTTCTTTCTTAGCTTTTCCGCTCAAATCCTTCACGTTCAAGTTAGCTTGACTAACTTAGCCACCCTCCGCTATTCTGTTCCTCATTGCTTTTCTCTCCATGAGATGAGAGAATAGTTCTCTTTATAAGAGAGGTGTCTTGGGGCGCCTGGGTGGCTCAGTTGGTTAAGTGTCTGCCTTTGGCTCAGGTCATGATGCCGGGGTCCTGGGATCGAGCCCCATGTCAGGCTCCCTGCTCAGTGGGGAGCCTGCTTCTCCTCGTGCTCTCTCTCTCTCAAATAAATAAATCAATAAATCTTAAAAAAAAAAAGAGAGAGAGAGAGAGAGAGACAAGAGGTGTCTTTCCTTCTCTGATTCTCCTACAGTTCCCATGAGTTACTCAGTGTTGCTGGAGCCAAGTACACAGGTGTAGAAACCTGGTTTGGACTCTCGGCTCCGTCGTCCTTCTAGCAAGGGCCTTGATCAAGCCACAGGATTGTTGGAGAGTCAATGAGCAGTGCTGTCGTAGGTGGTGGTGGTGGTGAAGGTGTTGTTTAAGCAAGCTGCTTGGAGGAGTGCCCTCCCGGAGTTGCACCTTGACATCAGGCCATCATTTAAGGCATTATGAAAAGCAACCCTACTATCAAACTCGCCCTGCTCTTAAAGAGCATTGTTGGTGTTCACAAAAGTATGGTGTTTCACTTTGCAATATTTCAAAGATTTTCTTACGATTTTTTTTCTTGAGAGAGGAAGAGCACGTGGGCATTGGGTGGGAGAGGGGCAGGGAGAGAGAAAGAGAGAATCCCAAGCAGGCTCCACACCTAGCATGGAACCCGACACAGGGGTCTATCACAGAACCCTGAGATCGTACATAACCTGAGCTGAAATCAAGGGTCAGACACTTAACCGACTGAGCCATCCAGGTGGATTTTTAAAATAATAAATGTGTGTTCTGAGTCCAGAGCATACACTCCACACACTCGGCACTAACTGCCAGGGAGTTTTTTATGGATTTTTAAAATAATAAATGTGTGTTCTGAGTCCAGAGCATACACTCCACACACTCGGCACTAACTGCCAGGGAGAAGGGGCTATTTTTGCAAACTTTGCAAAAATAATTTCTAAAAAAATAGCTTGTGATCCTAAGAAACAGGTTTGTTTTCATCAGTGGACACTATGAATTATGAAAACGATCATGTTTCCCTCTTTGTCTTGGTTGCTTGGGAGCTCAGGATGAAACTGACAGCCTACTTCTAGCAAGTTTCCTTGCTCTTCTATCAAGTCCTTTGTGTACCGTCACCACTGCTATCACCTTAATTTCTTATTTGTTCCTTATTTGTTATCTTCATTTGGTTCTTCAGTATATGTATTTCACAAGCTAATGATGAATACATTCTTGTTGTAAAGATGAAAAGAAACCGGAATTGTACAAAACAAAACTTTCAAGTATTCATTTATTATTTATGGTGTAGTACTCTCTATTTGTGCAAGCAGCCTCAAGTCCATTTGGAACAATTGTTAGGAAGAATTAAGTTTTAAAAAACAAATGAATAGAAAAACTTTATTTGAAAGCTTACAACCATGCTAGGTGCATTCATATATGCTTTCTCCTTTCCTTCTTCTTCTTTTTTTTTTTTTTTTTTTAAAGATTTTACTTATTTATTTGACAGACAGCCAGCGAGAGAGGGAACACAAGCAGGGGGAGTGGGAGATGAAGAAGCAGGCTCATAGCGAAAGAGCCTGATGTGGGGCTCGATCCCAGGACTCTGGGATCACTCCCTGAACCAAAAGCAGACGCTTACCGACCAAGCCACCCAGGCGCCCTTCTCCTTTCCTTCTTAACAGCAGCACCGTAAGGCAGGTTACCGGACACCCATTTTACAGATAAGGTTAGGTTAATTGTCCAAAGTCGTAGATAGTAGTGGCAAAGTTAGAAATGAAACTCAGGTCTGGGATTCAAAGTTTGCTGTTCGCGCTTTCATTTGCTTGTCTTTTTTAACTATCTCATCTCCCTAGAGCAAAAAGTAGGATTACAAAATTTATGTGCAACTGGGGTGTGGGGGTGGGGGAGGGCAGTGCTTGTGAATTGCCCGTCCTTACAGCTACTCCTCACTCTGCTTCAAGCCACTGTAATTATTTAGGTAATTCAGCCAAGAGCAGTTTTTTTCTGCATAAGTACCAACAGAGACTTGGCCCAAGATGCCTGATTGTGCCAGCCCTAGGAGACGATGCGGCAAAGGTCAGGTCCAAGAAGGGTAGCCTAAACCTTCTGCCATTGACCTTCCCTGGCCATCCATGGGCTGCAGCTCTCAGGCCAGAATACCACGTGGCCTTCCTCTCTGGGGAAGAGGCAGCAGCAGTGTCTGTACTGCGGAGCTGGTTAAGGTCTGATGGAAAGAAATCTGCTCACCTCTGATCTCTGTCCCGTTCTCTCCCCCACTCCCAAACAGAGGCAAATTCTTTATTGCATGTGACATGTTTGCCTGGGTCTCCTTCAGGGCCACCAGTTCCAGGAATCTGTACTGGCTGCCCCCCCCCCCCCGTTGGCCCTAGCCAGAGGACACGGCCATTGACACAAACACTGACCGCTGTCCCAGCTAGCAGGCAAGCACATTGCTATTTTCATCTGAATTCCCAGCATCTTGGGGAATGAACTTGGCCATTCCTATTGACCAGACCCCTGAGGAGGGAGGAGAGCCTGCAGGCTCCTTCTGTAACCTTCCTTTGACTTGGACTCAGAAGACAAAGGTGAACTTGAGTGCTGCGGGGACACAGCTTCCCTTTATGCTGCCACCAAGCCCTGGGGCTGCCTCCTCTCCAGCACTGAGGCCCTTTTGTCCTGGCGGGGCACCCACAGCCTGACTGCCCACTCTGTTAAAGCGCGGTTTCAGCTCCCTCTCCCCCTCCCCCGTGAGTCGCTGGGCCTGGAGAAGAGCTTTGGAGTTTTGCGAATGCACACTGGCCCTTTTCTTCTCCCAGCGCCTGCAGCTTTGATGCTGCACGCCTGGCAGACTGGCCCTCCGCTGTCTTTTCCAGCGAGGCCGTGCGAAAGCGCAGACAGGGCGCTCTTGCGGCCCCCGGGCTGCCCGGGAGAGGCGCACAGCCCCACGTGGCAGCTCCCGCTCTGCTCTGGGGGCGCTGGGCCGGCCGGGGAGGATCCCACCCATGCCACAGTTCATCCAGAAAACGGATCACCCAGCTCTCATTTCAGATCTTGAAAACTGGCATCTTCTTTGACCCAGCCATGCTACTTACAGGAACTCATTATGTATTCGAGGATACCAAAATTTTTTTCATTCTAATCTTATTATAAAAAATTTCAAACATGCAGAAAAGTTGAAGGAATGGTACAGTGGATACTCATACGCCCAGTATCTAGAGTCTGCAATTAGCATTTTGTGTGGAAGGATTTAGCTGCAAGAGCTATCGTTGCCTTACAGTGTGTGTGTGTGTGTGTGTGTGTGTGTGTGTGTGTGTGTGTAGAAACCTAAATGCCCCACCCACTGTTTGTTAAATTATGGTACATTTGCACAATGGTACTACATAGCAATTAAAATAACATGGTACATTCAATGGCATGGAAAAATATTGGGTCTTTTGTTTAATTAAAAAAAAAGGTAGAAAACTGTATGCACAATAACGTGTTATTTTTTCTTTGGAAAAAAGTCTGCCTAGGGAAAAAAGACACAGAGGTTATATATTAAAATGTTAACTGGATTGTGTCTAAGTTCGGGTATGAGTGACTGATTTTCATCTCTGGCTTATTTTTATTTCTTTCAATGAAGTACATCTATATAAAGTGAACAAAGGAATTTAAACTATTCAGGGTCAGCTCAAAGAGGCCAGTAGGACTCCCTGGGATTATTCCAGCACCTTTTATCCTGACAAAAGTCAGGGGCTGTCCTAGCTCCATGCAAACATTGCTGCATAACCCATCCTGGCCAGTTAGAGCTCCACCAGAGGCACACCCTCCCCCCCCCCACCCAATTTCCCAGATACGAGCACCACGCCCTCCTTTCCTTCTCTGTCCCTGTGTCCTGCAGCAAACTGGATTCTTCCCTCTCATCACTGACTTTTAGGCCAGGGAGGTTCCCTAGCCACAAAAGAGTTAGGGTCCTCTCATGCTATTCACTCCCCACTCCAACCACCTCCCAGAAGTAAAAGTCTGTGGGATGAAATTTCTCTTCTTAAAGAGAAGGCCAGGGCTTAACCCAGAGGCTCCATGCTGCCCACGAGCCCCAATTTCTTCCTCTGCGAGACGCCCCGGCCCCAGTTAGACTCCTTTAGTATACAGTGCCCCTGCCTTAGTGTGGGTTCTTCAGGAACCTTTAGGACCAGCTGGATCGTATTTTCATTACCATACAAGTAGTGGCACTGTATACTACAGTAATAAGAGCTCACTTATACGTATTTTTAGTTCCCAAAGTAAATCTACACGCTCTCTTACAGTGGTTCCCAGAGCAGTATCAAAAAAATCACTTGGAGATGGACATGGGGCTGCCAACTCATTTTGCCAGGTAAAACCACTTAAAAAACTACTTTGTAACAAGAAAGACATTTTACCACATGCACAAAACAGGAAAGACAATCTCAAAATTTAAAAAACAACAGTATTTACATTAAACTCTCAAATCTCATTGTGTGGTCCACGTCTCCCATTACATACTTATAAAATTATTATTATTTCTATATAACCTGGAAAATGCCTTTTCACAGGCCAGCCCTGGTTTGGGAACCATTTCTCCATTGGTTTTGATTCTTATCCTCTGGCAGGTGAGGAAACGAAGTTGCAGAGACCATCAGCTAAGTGGTCGATAGGATTCAAATTCGAGTCTGTCTGTTCCAGCCCCAGTGGTCTCCCCTTGTTCCAGGTCGCATCTGCATCACCAGGTTGCCCGGGGTGGGGTGGGGGGAGGGTCTTTCCAGGAGATGGTAGACAGAAAATAGGCCCGATCTGCTTTTTAAAGTCTCAGCCAGGGGCGCCTGGGTGGCACAGTCATTAAGCGTCTGCCTTCGGCTCAGGGCGTGATCCCGGCGTTCTGGGATCAAACCCCACATCAGGCTCCTCTGCTATGAGCCTGCTTCTTCCTCTCCCACTCCCCCTGCTTGTGTTCCCTCTCTCGCTGGCTGTCTCTATCTCTGTCAACTAAATAAATAAAATCTTTAAAAAAAAAAAAAAGTCTCAGCTAGACCTGGGTCCCCAGAGTAAACCCCAGTGGATCAAATTTTATCCTTGACCCAGAAACCACTGGGCTCATCAGATGGTATTAGCCATGCAGAGCAGTGCCACCCTAATTTCATGATTTGCTCTACCAGCAAAGCTGTATTTATAGCTGGTCTCAGCGGGAGGAGCACATATTAGAGTTCGTACACCTAGTGACTGATGCCAGAAATTCCTCCAGTTTGATTGCCTCCATTGATGTGCTTGAAAAAAATCATTAAACACTCAGGAATAAGGTAAAAACATGGACAGTTTATCCTTTCAGTGTTATACCGAAGCATTCTTTAACAGGCTCAGTGGAGAATTATTAATGATCTCACTTTGCTTTTTACTGTCAATTAAGGCCCCAGACTCTGAAGTTGCATGTTAACTTGTAGACCTTGTCTAGAATAGAGGCACATAATTTTTGTCCGGTAGAAAGGATAACCCCAAAGGTTATGGTTTTATTGCCCTGTAGAACATTAACCAATTTTGTCTCCAACTTGGCAAACTTACATCATAACACCTTTCCTGGTGGACTGTGCCAACCTCTGTGCCTCTAACCCACATTTGAACCAAACTTACCACACTGCTGGTTTGGTCTCTCTTTCATGAGCTGAATAAAATCTATTTAAAGGCAGTCAGCACCAACACCACCTTAAAACGTTATCAGTCATTTGCCTCGGTGTGAATGAAGAATCAGAATAGATTTTGAGACGTTGAAAGATGCAGTATTTAGGATCTGAGGAAGATGAGGGAGAGGGTGCATTGGGGGAGGGGAAATTAGCTAAACTTCGCAGGACAGTTGTATCACAATACTTCCGATCTCTCACATACTTCGTCTTTGAGCAGTGACCAGTAGCGTGGCTTGCTAGAAATAGGATTTTGCAAGGAATAATGACAGGGGAAGAGATTGTAAAGCTAACCGGGGCTAGCCATGGTAAAGGATTCGAATTTTATTCTGTAAATCATAGATATGATCCTCTTTTTGAATTAGAAAGTGAATTCTGATCAGAGTGTATGGCGTGTGTGAAGGGAGAGTCTCAGTGAGAGGTGACCAGGGCGTGACCTCTTTGTGAACGTATGTGGATGGGAAGGTGAGTATAAAGTCAAAAGGCAATTCAAAGGTAGGGTGGACAGATTTGCTGAGTGCCCAGATACGGGCTGTGAAGGGAGGGAGCTGTCTGAGATGACAGCTGGTTGGACAGAAGGATGGTGTTGGAGATCAAGGGAGCAGCCTGTTATTTTTGACCTGTTGAGTTTGAAGGTCATCTGAAATTTGAATCTGGAGCTTATGAGCTTGAACTATGAGGTTCTTGAATTTGAGGTTCAGGATTGGTTACGAATAGAAGCCATGGACCTATGTATGACCGTTGAAGAAAAACACATCGTCGGAGAACCTCTTTGCTACTTTCCTGGCTAGGGAATGGTGATAGGGTTCCTCAGAAGGTGTCCTCTTCAGTTGCAGTATGTTACTGCTGGGAACAGCCAGGGACAGTCCACGGCTCAATACCTGGGCACAGAATGGTACTTCCCATCCCCATTCTACTTTGTAGATATGAAAGCTCAGAACCACAAAGCAGATTTCTTTTTTTTTTTTTTTTTTAAGATTTTATTTTTATTTATTTGATAGAGATAGAGACAGCCAGCGAGACAGGGAACAGAAGCAGGGGGAGTGAGAGAGGAAGAAGCAGGCTCCCAGCAGCGGAGCCTGATGTGGGGCTCGATCCCATAAGGCCGGGATCACGCCCTGAACCGAAGGCAGACGCTTAACCGCTGTGCCACCCATGTGCCCCACAAAGCAGATTTCTTAAGTGTAGTTTTCAGGAATGGAAGATTAGACTGGAAACCCCTCCTGGACTTAATCCTGCACTTCTGACGAGCACAAATGAAGCTATCATTTATCTGGGGGACTAGAATTAGATGGGGCAAAACTTTTTTTCTCATTTATTTACTTATTTATTGAGGTGGCTGTTGTTGCTTTTTTAAATCCCGTGGTGCAAAATGCGTCTTTCTCCTGACTCATCGTAAAGGTGTCTGTGTTAGTACTATTGGTTGTGTTGTTGCCATAAAGAAATTTACCAGGAACTTAGCTGCTTGAACAATGCAAATTCGTTCTAACTTCCTATAGGTAATTCCATCCTCTGGCCACCGAAGCTTACATCTGCCCCACATGCAAAATACATTCACCTCCATCCAGGTTCCCCGAACTCTCAGCCTAGGACAGCATCAACTCAAAGTCCCAAATCTCATCGGCTCACAAGTCCCAAGTTTTATCATCTAAATCATCTAAATCAGGTATCGGGGAAGCTCTGGGAATGATCCATTCTGGGGCATGATTTCTTTGCATTTGTGGACCCGTGGCACTAAAGAAACAAATTATCTGCTCTCAAAATATAATGGTAGGACAGACTTCGGTTAGCAGTCATAGGCGTTCCAGTTCAAAAAGGGAGAAAACTGAAAGCAAAAAAGAGTTATTGGTCTTAAGTCATTTCTAAATCCAGCTGAGAAAATTCCGTTAGGTGTCAAGGTGTGGGAATTACCCTTTGTGGCTGTTGCTCTGTCCCTGGGGCTGATGGCTGTCTTCTGAATCGTCCTTCCTTTTTCACGAGGGGTAGCGTGTATTTGCAGCTGAGCGGTTTTATCAGCCTGTTTCCTATGTATAGGATTTTGGCAGTTTGACAGCCTTCTTCCATTTTGGATTTTGTCTATTTCAGTTCAAGCTGGCAGAGTTCTGCTGGTGTGACATTCTCAAGAAACCAGTGGGTCTCCCATGCGTGTCCTGGAGACTTACTCCATTAGACAATAGGCTTATTCCTAGACCTTTCCAGGATAATCTCATCTCTATTTTTGGCTTTTGTTGATGTGGCTGAGAGAACACACCTTAAGCTCTCTCGCTTGATTGGGGTTATTTATGAGGCGCACTCTTAATCTAAGAGCCTTTTGTGTGACTTTACACTCTGACCAGGATCTTCTGAGGTGTCACACCTTTGGCTTTTTCTGTAGAACACCCATTTCTGACAGTGAATTTTGTGACTGTTAGCATCTTTTGCCATCTAGGTGGTCTGAGGGTTTTCAAAACTACCAGATCCTGGGGGGTTTTGTTTAACATTACTCCTTCAATTTATTACTTTCCTCTCTCATTTTACTCAAAGCAGCAAGAAGAAACTAGACCTCACTTTTTTTTTTTTTTAAAGATTTTATTTATTTATTTGACAGAGATAGAGACAGCCAGCGAGAGAGGGAACACAAGCAGGGGGAGTGGGAGAGGAAGAAGCAGGCTCATAGCGGAGGAGCCTGATGTGGGGCTCGAACCCAGAACGCTGGGATCACGCCCTGAGCCGAAGGCAGACGCTTAACCGCTGCGCTACCCAGGCGCCCCTAGACCTCACTTTTAACACTTGACTTGGAAATCTCTGCTAAGTGTTCAATGTTATTTATTTATTTATGTATTTATGTATTTTTATAAATTCCGCGTTTCACACGACCGCAGGACACAATTCCACTGAGTTTTCTGTCAGTGTTTAACGATTCTCTTCCCTCCAGTTTCCAGTTTCCAATAACATGTTTTTCAGTTCGTTCTGTGACCTCCTCTGCAGAACTGTTAACTAGAAACCGTCCATGTTTCTAGTAAGAGTGCACTCGGAGAAATTTAGGCTTTTTCGACCTTGCCTCTCAGAGTTCGTCCAGCCCCTCCCTGTTGCCCAGTCTCTAAGCCACTCCACATTCTGTGCCAGTAGCGCCCTGCCCCTGGTGCCAGAACCCATATGAGTTTTCTACTGCTGCGATAGCCGATTACCACCACCTTAGCTTACACGACCGACGATAGAAATTCCTTAGCCCACTGCTCTGTACGTTAGAGTAGAAGTCTCACTCGGGTCTCACCAGGCTAAAATAACAGTGTTGGCAGGACTGCATTCTTCTCTGGAGGCTTTAGGGAAGCATCTCTCTCTCTCTCTCTTCTTCCCTCCTACCCTCCTACCCTCCCCCCCTCTCTTCCTTCCTCCCTGAGCTCTTAACCTGTAATCCACAGAAGGAGTCATGGGAATCTCCTATCGGTAGTCAGTTGATCAGAAGCACAGGTAACAACCCGGGCTTGTTCCTGGCATCTGGAGTGCAGGGCAGTCGTAACCGGTGGGGTCTGATGCTATCTCCGGACAGTGTCAGAATTGAGTTGAATTGTAGGACACCCAGCTGGTGTGGCCAAGAATTGCTTGGTGGTGTGGGGGAAACTCCCTGCTCTGCACACCAGCATTGGAAGTTGGTGATCAGAGCCAGCTTTTACCTTTGCAGAGCTTCTTTTGCCGTGTTCCCAGTATTAGGTCATGGATATCTCTAAGAGGCTCTGGTTCTGCCTACCATTGTGTCAGCAAGCAGATCTGAAACCAGGTTGGTCTTACTACGTTTGGACTTTTCCTACCAGACTTCTTGGTTTCCTCTCATAACTGCCCAGAAACCTTGGTCATCTTGTACCTCTGTTCTTGGCACTTTTGTTATATCAAATGGTAACACTTTGGCTGTAACAGGTAACATTTAACTAAGAGCTGCTTGAGCTGCTTAAACCAGTAAATGTTTATTTTTCTCGCCTAACAACACATCTAGAGATGGTCGCTGGTCTTGTTTTGGTGATTCGATGATGCCAAGGCCATTGGCTTGATAATTTGGTTGGCCCTTCCCTTATGGTTGCAATATGGCGGCCACGCCTTCAGATATCACACCCACATTCAAGAAAGGAAGACATGGTGGGGCTCAGTCGGTTGAGCATCTGCCTCCTGATTTCAGCTCAGGTCATGAACTCAGTGTCCTGGGATCAAGCCCCATGTCGGGCTCCCTGCTCAGCGTGAAGTCTACTTAAGATCCTTTCCCTTTGTCCCCTTCCCCCAAGCTCGTGCACTCTCTCTCTCTCTTAAAAAAAAAAAAAGAAAAGAAAAGAAAAAAGACAGGAAGATATAGGAAAAGGAAGGGTAGACTCCAGTTTTGTCTGCCCCTTTTTGTTTGTTTGTTTGTTTGTTTGTTTGTTGTTGTCTGCCCCATTTATCAGGAAGGCTGATGTTTTCCCAGAAGGCCCAAGAGACTTTCATTATATCTCATAGATCGGAGTTATGTCATATGCTCCCACCCTCTGCAGGTGCAAGGAAGCCAGAGAAAGTGGGTATTTAGCTTTTCCTGGTGGAGGCGGGCAAAAGAAAAGGGGATTGGAAATGAAGTTTGGATTAGCCAACTCATAGTGCCAGAATTTCAATACATCTAGGACCCTGTCTTTGCCTTTTTCTCTTGCCAGTCCACAATTAGAGTTAGGGTCATGTTCCTGAGTCAGACACCTCCTCATGACTGTGCTCTGACCACCTGTCCAACAACCCACTCACTTCTTCTTGTAAGATATCCCTGACCCCAATGGACCCCTTAGACTGCCATGTGTAGTAGCCTGGACACACTGCTTGCCACTGCCTGCCGCTGGCCCTGGAAGCACCTGACCACCTTTCAGAGGCCTAGAGACTCCCCCCAGCCCACTGCCTGTGCAGAGGCAAGCTTCTATTCTGGCAGCACTTGTTTTTACATGGCTCATTTTTTTTTTTGAAAGATTTTATTTATTTATTTGACAGAGAGAGAGAGACAGCCAGCAAGAGAGGGAACACAAACAGGGGGAGTGGGAGAGGAAGAAGCAGGCTCCCAGCAGAGGAGCCTGATGTGGGGCTTGATCCCAGAACGCTGGGATCATGTCCTGAGCCGAAGGCAGACGCTTAACGACTGTGCCACCCAGGCGCCCCTTCGTGGCTCATTTTTATGAGTGTGTATGTGTGTGCACATGTGTGTGTGTATGTGTGTGCACATGTGTGCATGCATGCACAGGTGCAGAAAAAAAGGGAAAACAGGCCACATTGACCAAGGACATTTTTAGCCTATGCTAACTTTAAACTCTGTCAGGGTGGAGGGCCTTCTGAGCATATAACTCTGGTAGAGATACTATTGTCTATCCATTCTCCTCTCCTTCCTCAGTAACAGACTACGATTTTCTGTGTAGCAGCCATGTACCAGACAAAAGACTTCTTCCTTCTCTGATGAAGATTTCAGTTTCTCCTACAGCAAGGTGCAGCCACATGACTAAGTTCTGGCTAATGTGATATAAGTGGAAACATTGTATTGGGCTTTCAGGATGTTTCTCTAAAGTGAGTGGGCATGTCCTTTGTCCTCTCATCCATTTTGTTATCTGGAATGCAGATGAAATGGCTAGAGCACTGTCAGCTATTTTGGACTGTGAGGAGGAGAGATATACAGTTGACCTTTGAACAACATGGGTTTGAACTGCATGAGTCCACTTATAATATGCAGATTTTCTTTTCAATAAATATAGTACATTACTATGAATCTATTTTCTCTTCCTTGTGATTTTTTTTTTTTTTAAAGATTTTATTTATTTATTTGACAGAGAGAGACAGCCAGCGAGAGAGGGAACACAGCAGGGGGAGTGGGAGAGGAAGAAGCAGGCCCACAGCAGAGGAGCCTGATGTGGGACTCGATCCCGGCACGCCAGGATCACGCCCTGAGCCAAAGGCAGACGCTTTAACGACTGTGCTACCCAGGCGCCCCCCTTGTGATTTTCTTAATAACGTTTACTATTTCTCTAGCTTATTTTTAAATTTTTTAAATTTAAATTCAATTAGCCAACATAGTCTCTAGCTTATTTTATTGTAAGACAACAGTATATAATACATATAGCATACAAGATATATATTAATCAAGTGTTTATGTTATCAGTAAAGCTTCCAGTCAACAGTGGGACTAGTAGTTAAATTTTGGGGGAATCAAAAGTTACACACAGATTTTCGACTGCATAGGGAGGTTGGCACCCCTACCCCCTGTTTTGTTCAAGGGCCAACTGTACTTTAAGGGTGGCCAAGAGCTGACACTATCCTTGGGCTCCCAGCCTCCAGGAAAATACATTTTTTGTTTAAGTCACTCTTCTTTTGGATTTTTGTGTTTTTGCATCTAAACCTGACCCTGAATAACTCACCTACTTCTCCTCGGCACGGTGTCTGACACTTTCCGTGCACTTCCAGGTACATTATCTCATTCTCAACAGATAGGTAAAAACCCATTTTCCTGTGCTATTTCTTTTTTTTTTTTTTTTTTTAAGATTTTATTTATTTATTCGACAGGATAGAGACAGCCAGCGAGAGAGGGAACACAAGCAGGGGGAGCAGGAGAGGAAGAAGCAGGCTCACAGTGGAGGAGCCTGATGTGGGGCTCGATCCCATAACACCGGGATCACGCCCTGAGCCGAAGGCAGACACTTAACCTCTGTGCCACCCAGGCGCCCCTCCTGTGCTATTTCTAGCAGGTCCTGGGTTCGAAGAGAGCCAATAACGGCCAGTAGCAACCATCAGAGAGCTGTGTACCTGCCAGGGCTGAAGACTGTAGGGAAACTGAAAGCATTTGGTTGAGAGGGCAAAAGGAAGATGTTGTTTTTGGAGTTAATGATCACTCTAGGAGGAACGGACCTGCCTCCAACTTTGTGCAGCGAGGCCCTGACTCTCCGAGACCCAGCCCTTCCTCTCACCGTTTCATGTCCCATTTTTAAACAGGTGTTTTGGTCCATGGCCAGAACTTTACACAGATATGATCTCGTGGATTGTTTCCCCCCTGACACAAAGCTTCGGCCACGTCTTCATCACTCAGTGACGAGCTGTTGAGCTCAACCGCAGTGCAAGCTTGGAGGAGTAGGTCTGCTCTGTGACAGAAATGGTACTGGTGGCTGGAGTAAGAGGCCTCGTGCTAGATGCTGCTGTGAGGCCACCTGCTCCACTTGGTTCCAGAGTAGCAACTGGCCTGTTGTCTCCAGAGTTGTTTCTGTCTTGTTCTGTCTCCACCTCCCTACCCTCTCTGGCACACCCTCCCTCCACCCCGAATCACACATGGAGCTATCTTCCAAAGCTGGCCAGGCATCTTTGCCCAGGCCCCCTTCTCTCCCACGCCTCTACAAAGTCCTAGCAGGACCTGGCTAATTCTGTCATGGCCCAGCCTGACACAGCTCTTCCTTGAACCTGCCTGTTCCATCCAAGAAGCCCTGCCAGGGCGGGCTGTGCCTTAAGAAGCCGGCGTGTGGATCCGCAGCGGGCATCCTTGGAGGGCGGGATGGCTCTGAGCAAAGGTCTAAGCAAAGCCGTGTTTTCCAAGGGCACTGATGAAAGGGGTTAATGGTACTCTGATGATTTAATGACAGTAATGATTTTTCTTATCTATTATTCATATTTTTACTCCTGGCAATCCTGCGAGGTATTTAGGGTGAATATTATAGATATGATCTCCAAGGAGGAGAAGGGAGCAAAAACTAACATTAAGTGAGAGCCAAGCCTGAGTGAGTTTTTTATTCACACTGGCTGGTTTCACAGCAGGTAAGGGCATGTGGTTGAAGTGAGTCAGCGCTTGGTTCTACACTAGACCTGCTGTGTAGACTCATGAGGCTTAGACAAGCCAGTAAGCCAGAGTGGCTGACTGTAAACTCAGAGCCTTGACTCTTCTGCAACGTGGAGGTGAGGGGCCTTGGATCTAGACTTGAACTCTCTGGTGCCCTGGGCGGCCACGCCCTACAGTAGCTACTGGTACAGGCTTTGCAGGCAGGCAGAGCTGCTGGAACGATCCTGGCATCGTTGTTCAATAGCCAGGGAACCTTGGCCAAGTCACTAAACCTAATCCGAGTCTCGTTTCCACACCCGTAAGGTGACGATGAAAACAGTCCCAGCCTCCAGGAGTTGTTATAATGATTGAATGAGGAGGCAGGTAAACTGCCTTTTGTTCCACAAAGAATAGTTCTTACTTTAATTATCTTTATCACTACTAACTGAAGAGGCTATTCTAATGTTCTGGGAAAAAGGAGACCATCCTCCTTGCCCATCCACTTACCTGGAATGGAGATGCCCTCAGTCAATGAGCTTCTCTTAGGCTGTTGGGGCAGCTTTGCAGCCACTGCCTTCGGGCTGAGAGCTGCCCGGCTGTGCAGGCTGGCCTCTGGGGCTGTTCCCTGCTCCCGAGTTGCAGAGCTGGTTGCTTTCACCTTCACAGTTGGTCCTGACAGAGCTGCCTAGGACAGCCAACGTCTCCAGGGTCCCCAGGGCCAGAGAAGCAGCCCACCTTACCTAGTCCCACCTGATCCTCCCTGACCCTCAGCCCTCCTAGGACTCAGTCCTCCTGAGGAATGTGGACTGCTCTGAGCCAGCCCTGGGGTGGGGGGGGGGAGCCGATTGTCCTGGGCACCCCATCCTCCAATCATGAAGACCTCAGCAAGGACTCACATTACCCAGGTGGGCTTCTGCTGGTCCTTCTTTCTCCAGGCTCATGCAATTGTTAGGAAATTGTTTCTTTGAATGGTACTGGCTTTCTCGGCTTCTCTGCTCCGTTTCAATCGCCTGCAGTGGTGTAGACTATGTACCACAGGGGATCAGAGCACCAGCTTCAGGGTCAAGCGGCTCTGGTTCAAATGGCCTTTCTTTGCACTGACTGCCAGGTAGGTCCTGGGTGAGGCAGGTGCTGTATGGTACGTGATGCCAAGTGCTTCACAGGGATTAGTATTACCTCGTGGACCCTCATAAATGTCCATTAGGTAGCTGTTTTTAACAGATGAGGGCACTCAGGCACAGCGAGGTAAACTAACTTTCTCAAAGCAGCAGAGCGTGGGGGGTCTGTGACAACAAGGAAGGGAGCCCTGGGAGGGGAGAAGAGGGGAGGGGAAGAAAGAAAAAGGGGAAGGCTACTTCACCCCTTGCCCAGAGCTTGTCTTCCCAGCCCACAGGGGCTCTCTCAGTTTTGCCAGAAGAAGGTGTGGGGGTGGGGAGAAGAGGTCAGCCAGGATTGAAGGAAGGTTTATGAAGAGGCAAAAAGGCCTTGCCACGGAAAAACACATCCTAACAGTTTTGGCAGACAGGATGAGAAAAGGTGCATTCTGTGTCTGGGGGAGCAGGAAACCAGACAGAATGCCTTTCAGTGGGTCATAAGCAACCATTTAATTCAGAACCTGTGTTTAGATCCCAAGGGAGTTCAGGCCACCGAAGTCATGAATACACATGAGCCTAATGCAGCCTTGTGGACAGTAAGACAATGAAGGTGACATCCCCTATTCCCGCCGTTGCCATGTTGTTTTAATTTGTAAATTAATGAACAATTTCAGATGTAAGAGAGTTGGCCTACAGAGAAATGTAACCTTCAGCAAAGATTCTGTCTCTTCTAAAATATGTGATTTCCATATCTTCCCTGGGTTTCAGCAGTTTCCTCTTCTCTATTCCTAAAAGAACCTGCATTTCCCTTTCCTGACTCCCTTCCTGGCTTCCTGTGTGCTAAGCCTTTGCAGTTGTCATCATGTCTTCAGAATGCATTTGATAGGTACAGGAAGTTGCACCAGACGGGAGATGGAACCAGCAATCAATAAAAAAAGAACTATGTTTCTAAGAAAAATGCATCACGGCTTCCCACCGGAGTTGTGTACCATATGTCCTAATATCCGTGGAACAATGGAGCTACATTTTAGCTCTTCTGCTTGGCTTTCCCCGCCATCTCAACGAAAAAGAAAAGAAACCTTTTAACCCGCTGCTACCCAGCTTGCCCACAATTGCTAGTAGAGATTGCCGTTCCTTTTAACCCTTTCATCAGATATCACAAAATAAAATCTCTCATTCCAGCTTTATTTCTCCCGGCTACTAGTTTAGTATATTTATGGTGCATGAGTCATCAAGCTGCCGCCTGATTGGATAAAAACCAAGCACCCCTGAGACCATCAGTCAATTACGGCTATTCTCAGCTTCATTCACGGATTTATTAGCTTGCACACACAGAGAGAAATTCATTCAGCAAAGTTCATTCATAAAAATTTCAACACTCTGCATCATCCTGCACATCTCAGCCTTCTCCTGCCGACCGGCTCCTGAAAGAAGTTCTGAGACGAGTCCAGGAGGGAGGGAAGCTCAGAGCTAGGGTGGGCAGGCTGGGAGGGGATCTGAGGAACACGGAGGGATCGCAAGTCCATGAAATAATGCGGAGCCCCGCACGTCACTAGTACTTCTGGCTTGTGGCCCGGACGGGATGCGAGACAAGATCTTCCAAGCGAGGGCAGCCATCAGAATCAACGAACTCAGGCTGAAGGGCCTTTGGCTCATATATACATTTTCTTTTTTTCCTTTTTTAAATGAACAATCACTGGAACAAATAAAGGGTTAATAGGCCAGTCATTGCCCCGCCCTGTGAGAGCCGGAGGGAGCAGGTTTGAAAGTTCCTGTGTGCAAGGGAAGGCTGGGGGTGGGGGGCGCTGAATATTTCTGCAAGGCTCCTGCACTGCTCGCTGGCGATGCGGCGGGACGGGCTGGCCGGGGTTCGGCCCGGTTGCGTGCCTGAGAGTTGGCCGTGAGCGATCCCTGCCACCGCGAGCCTGGGTCCAGGCGTTCCCAGCAAGGAATCCAAGGCGAGAACACCGAGTGCTGCCGCCGGGGCCAGGGAGGGACTGAAATCAGCTGGGGAGGCGTTTCCCCCCCAGGCTGTCACCCAGAAGGGCCCGGGAGCCGAGGTGGGCGAGGGAGAGTGCAGACTTGGAGAGGTGGCTGCCGCGAGTTGCACGGGGCACTGAGGCGTTTGCTTTCCGTTCCGCTTATCTAGCAGAAGACGAGGCGATTTATGCAACAGTATCCTGTTTCAGCACTGCCAAGGCTATGCGAAAACGCGGTCAGGATAGCCTGGCAGGACTTGTGCTGTATGTAGGACTCTTCGGGCACCCCGGGATGCTGCACAGGGCCAAGTACAGCCGTTTTCGGAATGAGTCCATCACGTCCTTGGACGAAAGCAGCCCTGGAGGCTCGGTGGGGAACAAGGGCTCGCCTCAGCCTCCCTACCCCACCCTGGCACCTCACCTGCCGGCCGAAGATGCCACCTTGGCGTCCCAGGACAGCCCCACCCCACTGTGCACCTTGATCCCTCGCATGGCCAGCGTGAAGCTGGCCAACCCAGCCACCCTGCTGAGTCTGAAAAACTTTTGCTTGGGTACCAAAGAGGTGCCCCGGCTGAAGCTCCAGGAAAGCCAGGACCCGGCTCCCAGCAGCCCAACTTCCCCTGAGACCGGTCTAAATAGGGCTGGGACCGCACCTCCGCCGCAGCCAGACCTGGTGGGGCACAGGGCGACTGTCTTAACTCCCGATGCCTGTCCCCTTCCTGGCCCTGGGGAGCTGACCCCAGGGAGCAGGCAGGACAGGCACTTTCTGCAGCACCTGTTGGGGATGGGCATGAACTACTATGTGAGGGTAAGTCTGTCTCCCTCTCCGTGCTCCTTCTAAGAATTGCTGGGGGAAAGGGGCATCTTCCCTGCATTCTGCAA
Source organism: Ursus maritimus (assembly GCF_017311325.1). Taxonomy (NCBI): domain Eukaryota; kingdom Metazoa; phylum Chordata; class Mammalia; order Carnivora; family Ursidae; genus Ursus; species Ursus maritimus. The sequence goes on from NW_024426119.1 coordinate 24,323,118, forward strand.
GGGGCTGCACACCACCTAGCTGGGTTCTAGGTTTGTACAAGACATTGTGTAACTGGACTGAGAGGAGGGGAGCTGGGCTTACAGGTTTCCCTAGGAATATCTGGCTTGTACTGAAGTCAGATAACTTTTGGTTCAAGGACATGAACTGGTAAGACCAACTTCTGATGGAGACAGTGAGATGGTGCCTTCTTGTCCCCCCCTGGACCTGGCATTCTGGCCAAGAAGGGTGAAGAATTTCAAATCCGTTTAGTGATTGAGACCTGCTAGGCTCTACCAGCCATTGTATTTCTGTAGGGCTTTTTGTGCTAGAAGAATGCATGATGTGTAAGGGACTTGAATTATTTTTTAAAATGTAATTCAGCATTTAACAAGTACTTCTCAAAGCATGGCCATGTCTCTGTGCTTGTGCTAAGAGCCATTCTTAGGTCTTTGGTGCCCCCACCTCTCTCGCCTTTATTGCCTATACTGCGGCAAGTGGGCCTTGTCCACGAGCTGTGTGCAAAATCACGGTCCTTCCTGGCCTCATATATGCCCTTGCTCATTCCAGATCTGGGTAAGAGATGAGAAAAAGATTTGGCCCCTGCTCTTCTGGAGCTCACGTTTCAGTCGAGGAAACCCACAAATGCATGTGAAATAATAAGAGAACAATACTTTGCGATAGAAATCTAGTGTGAGAGTGCTGAAGGCATTCAGAAAAAGGCAACGGCTGTTGTGGTCAGGGATTCATTCACATGGGAAACCTTCAGAAGGTGTGTCTTGGAAGAGAGATCAGATCTGGATTGGCAGAAAGGAGGAGATCCCTGGCAGGGCAAGAAAACGAGCAGTCTGGAAGGCAGGTATCGCTGTGGCAGGTCTTCTAAGCGAGGCTTAATTGAAGAGAGGAATGCTGCAGGGTGGTAGGTGATAGGGCGGCTGGCGCATCATTGGTGTTCAGACAAATGTGAGTTGACTAGCGACAAATATGGATCATGTGGAGCTTGGGGAAGAGGGAGCCGTTGACTGAAGCTCTTAAATGTCAAAGGAGGAGTTGGTAAACACTGTGACCAGTAAACAAGAACCGTCAAGCTTGGTTTGTAGGCAAACTGTGACTTGATGAAAGTGGTTTCAAAAGGGTCAACCTAAATTGATTTGAGATGGATGGGGGCAGGGAGAGATGAGAGATTGGGAGGCCAGTGGGTAAGCTACTCGGAGAGTTTAGGCACGAAGGGATGGCAACATGGATTAAGGTGGAAGTGTGAGAAAGGAGGTGAAGACAAGAGCCTCTGCGAGAAGCCTCAACAGTCTTGGGTGATCCGTCAGACCATTTCAGCTCATGTTACAAATAGCAGGATAGTGCACATTTATCGAACAGTGGGTAGACTGGTGAGTTTGTTATTGTTGTTTATGGAGGTTGTGGGTGAGTGTTGGTAAAAGGTTTTGAGGAGTGGGATAGAAGCAGAGTGAGTTGGGAAGGGGGTCGTGCGAAGTTTGCTTTGGACATATGATGTTTAAAGTAATGATATTTGAGTGCTATTAATTTGTAGGTGAGCAGTCATGTAAGACTAGCACTCAGGTGCGAAGTCTGATATGAAGGTGTAAATTTGAGAGATAGCCAAGAACTAGCACAAATGGGCAGTTAAGATCTCAGGAAGGGCAGATAATGAACGCTGAGAGAGTTACAGGGAGAGGAGGCGTGGGACAATTTTGGCAAATGGGTAAGTCCAGCCTCTAAGGAAGATAAACTTATGGGACACTCAGTTCTTGCCCTCCCCCAGAGTGGCATGGCTCATAATGGAAATAGCTTCACGTATCTACTAAAAGTTCATGGGCACATTCTCATTTGTCAACCTAAGCGTCTGCCGGGCTCTAGTGGGAAAATGAGCAACTCCAAACCCATGTTCTCTGCACCTGCCTTCCCATCACCTAGACATCCTCTATCCTCTGCCCTGCCTTTTCTTCCCTTTCGTACCTCCTTCCACCTCCCCACACCTACTCACCTGTGCAATTTTGAATGTGAAAAGAGTTGCTTTGTGCCCTCCACTTCCCCTAGGGAGTGTTTCCATTTTAGATTTTTAATGAGGACTTCTGTCTTTTCATGGTGATGATAACTGACCCCAGGGAAGGCGCTGACCCCATGCCCTAGCTGAGCCACACTATATTGCCAATAGACAGCGACATGAGACACCAGTTAACACTTCTCATAGGAGGTCAGAATATATGGAAGAGCCTACTTTGTTAATTTTTATAGAAGTCCAACTTTGAAAGATGGAAGGGACTCAGAAGTTATCAGGTTCAATGCCTCTGTGGGGAAACTGAAGCCCAGAGAAGTGATTTTTTTAAGGCCACCAGGTGAGGCAAAGGGAGAGTGAGAACTCAAGTTCCCTGTGTGCTATTCTTTGCTCTTTTCACCACAGGTTTCCATTCTGGCTGAGATTCTGTTCCTCAGAATTCTTTTAGATATGAACCAATTTAAAAATAAATGCAATGCCAACCTATTAATTTAGAGTTAGAAATTATCATACCAAGTGCACCCAAATTGTGATCCCTGTATGCCCATCTGTAGGAAGAGGCACAGAGGAAGATTTAAATCAAAAGTTGCTTAGAGGCGCCTGGGTGGCTCAGTTGGTTAAGCATCTGCCTTTGGCTCAGGTCATGATCCCAGGGTCCTGGGGTGGAGCCCCGCGTCTCAGGCTCCCTGCTCAGTGGGGGAGTCTGCTTTTCCTTCTCCCTCTGCCCCTCCCCCCTGCTCTCTCTCTCTCTCATAAATAAATAAAATCTTTAAAAAAAAGTTGCATAGGGGCGCCTGGGTGGCTCAGTTGGTTGAACATCCAACTCTTGGCTTTGCCTCGGGTTGTGGGTTGAAGCCCTGAGTCTGGCTCAGTGCTCAGTGTGGAGTCTGCTTGACAGTCTCTCCCTCCCCTCTTGCCCCTCCTCCTGTTCGCTCCCTCTCTCTCGAATAAATAAATAAAATCTTTAAAAAAATAAATAAACCAAAAGTTGCTTAGTGATGATGGAATCAGAGCAGAGAAGTGCGAGAGAGATTCCTGATGGCTAGTGGACACAAAAGTAACTTTTGTAGGCAAAAGGTAGCCACATCTTCTATTTCCTTATGCACATCATGTGACTTCTCTCCCTGCCCACACTTATTGGTTTATTCATTCACCCATTTATTCAACAAATATGTATTGGGAACCAATTTTATGACTGGAACTGTTCCAGGCCCTGGGGCTACACCAGTGAATAAAAGAGAACAGGTCCGAGACCCCGTAGAACTCACATTCTCGTGAGTGGAGATGGGCCCTGACTGAATAAACAAGTAAAAACAATATGTCACATGTACTAAGCGCTGGGGAGAGCAATAAAACAGGGGAAGTAAGAACAGCAGTTGCTTGGGCAGAAATGGAAGGTATTGCATTCCTTTTGGGGCAAAATGACAGAGTTATAGTTACTCCTTATTTTGTTTTATGTATCTTTTATCGTTACAATAGGAGCTGTATTTGCCTTCTACTCTAAGTTAGATTTGACTTTGGGTTAAATATCTTTTTTTAATTAAAGATTTATTTATTTGAGAGAGAGAGAGAAAGGGAGACAGTGAAACAGAGAGCGAGCCTGCAAGGGTGAGTGGGGGGAGGGGCAGAGGGCGAGAATCTTTAAGCAGACTCCCTGCTGAGCGGGAAGCCCTCAGGGCTCTCATCTCAAGACCCTGAGATCACGACCTGAGCCAAGACCAAGAGTCAGACACTCAACCGAGCCACCCAGATGCCCCTAAATATCTTTTTTTTTTTTAATTGACTGTTCCTTTGGTCTTATAATACAGAATCAGTTACACAGCTGAAAATGTTTTATAAGTTCTGAGCACCTAATTTTGAGTCACTTTCGTTTAAGCTCAGACCTTGAACCCTCTGAAGATCTTTCAGGGAAGGTAGGCCAGCAAGCCATTCTTTGAGAGACGCCAAGGCAGAAGTGGTACAGCCAGACCCTGGTCTGAGCAAAGCAGTGACATGGTGCCATATGGTGACTTTTGTTCCCACCACAAGATTAAGTCTCATTTCTTTACAAGCCCAAGTCACTTTATCCATCACCGAACATTCACTCAGGGGTCTCTCAGTTGCCCAACACCATCTGTGGTGAGTATGGAAAACAGACAACGTGACCAGTGCTGTCATCTCTAGAATGAGAGGATTGGTCTGTATGGCCTTGAAGCCCCCCATTTAATGACTCCAGCTCCTTTCATCATACGGGAGGTGTTTAAGACCTTAGTTCCCGTTCCCACCCTCCAAATTGCTGACAATTTAGTTGAAAGCTAAATAAAGCAGAGGCGAAGAGAGCAGCTGTGGCGGGAGCTGCCACAGGCCAGTGCGGCAGGTCTGACAATAGCTCTCCAAGGGGGGCTGCCTTCTCCAAAGGACGACACCGAGCCCGCCGAAGTATGTTCTCTACCCCGCGCTTGCCAACCTAAGCGAACAGCAGACGGGGTTCAAGATCAAGGTTTGTCTTCCTCCGGTGCTCGTCTTCTTCCCACCCTCTCGCTCCACGTTAGAGCAAGGCAGGCAGTCCTGGAAGTCTGTGAACGGGAGTGCCACAGATGAAGGACCACACCGGGCAGGACAGCTTTCTTACAGGACCGACCCATAGACCTTGCCTCGTTGGGTGTATTTGCATGATTTCATTCTCCTCACTTCGGCGATTTCCCCAGATTGTGTTAGTTTGCTAGGGCTGCCATGGCAAATACCACAAACCAGGTGGCTTACACCGCAGAAGTCTATTCTCTCCCAATTCTGGAGGCCAGAAGTCTGGAATTTAGGTATTGGCAGGGTTGTGCTCTCTTTGAAGGCTCGAGGAGAGGATCCTGTCTTGCTTCCTCCAGCTTCGGGTGGTTGCCAACAATCCTTGGTATTTCTTGGCTTGGAGAAGCATCACTCCAATCTCTGCCTCTGTCTTCGCGTGGCTTCCTTGCCGATGTGACCGTGTCTAAATTTCCCTCTTCTTATAAAGATACGAGTCATTGGACTTGAGTCCACATTGGTCCAATATGACCTCATCTTAACTTGATTATATCTGCTTCCAAATAAAGTCACATTCATAGATCCTGGGGGTTAAGACTTCAAGTTGATTTTGAGGGGGTTGTAGTTCAAACCATGACAGTCCCCAAGAACACTTACTGCAGTGTGTTTGCCCACGTAAGTGTTCTTGGGTATTGGGCTCATCAGCTTTGTGGGCAAATATGAATTCAGGTTGAGGAATTTTATTTACTTCCTTTGTCAATCTCACAGCTTACTCTTAACCATCCATCCTTCCTTGTCCAATGTTATGGCTTATTACTGAGCCAATAGACTGGTGTTGTCTATTGTCTGTTTTGTAAACTAGATAATAGTCCATGGTACCATGATGTTCTGGCTACCTCAAGTGTCTTTCACACAGGACAGCACGGACCTAGGACTTACGAGATCTGCATTAAAGTAATGGCTCTGGTGCTAATCAGCTGTGCGACCTACTTGAGTCATTTCATCAATGACTTGAACCCTCTGGGCCTCATTTTCTCATATTCAAAATAAGAGATTTGAGCAAAATGCTGCCTAAGATCCTGAGACTCCAGGTCTCCTTTCCCATTGGTCTATTAGGATCTCTTTTGCTTCGAAAATGGATTCAGGACAGTTTCCTAAAGGAAATCATTTTTAACATCTTTGTGTTAATAGAGAGGCGAAGAAATGTCTTTAGCACCCTCTTACCAACACTGAACTGGCTTCACCAGTAAAGCAGAAAGGGGTGTGTTGTACTGGCCCGGGCACAGGTGCTCAGTTCTAGACAGTCGGTGTGGAAGGAGTCAGGTCGTGGAAAAACATCCAAGTGTAGGATGCCAGGGAGGAGTGGAGGGCAGGCCAGTCCAGGGGGCAGACCAGGGTGAGTGATGGGGGCCAGGATCAGAGCTCACGTGGTCTAGCCAGCCAACCTGAGGATTGTAGGAACAGCAGGAGTTAACCCTTCTCTATTCTCTCTGGACAAAAGTGCTAAGAGAAAAAGACCCCACACACAAAGGGACAGTCTAGTAACCCTAACCTTGAAAGAGGGAGATTTATAACTCTGGGAAACCCCTGAAGGGACAATCCCACGATTTATGCAAAATAAAGGCAGACCTGAGTGGTGTGGGTCAGGCCCTCACAGGTAACAGATGGCTTTCTGCCTCTGCGTCTTTCCCTCTTTTCTAAGTTATCCGTGGTTAGAAGGGCGGTCATACGGGTGGGAGGAAATACTTCCATCTAAAACTGACAATTTGTCATTGAGGGTGTCATATTTTTCTTCCTGTTTCTTTCTTGGAGTGAATGTAAAAGTAGATTCTGTTAGAATTTAGAAAAATCCTGGCAGATTTGAGCTGTTGTTCCCATTAGTCCCCTTATTTGTTTTTTAAAATTTATTTATGTTTTTAAAAAGATTATCTATCTATCTATCTATTTATTTTGAGAGAGAGAGAAAGTGCACTTGCAGGGGAAGGGCCAGAGGGAGAGGGAGAGGAATCCTAAGCAGGCTCCATGCCCAGCACAGAGCACGACACTGTGCTCCATCCCATGACCCTGAGATCATGATCTGAGTTAAAATCAAACCAACTGAACTGCCCAGGCACTGCCCCCATTATTCCCTTTCAACCTTCACACATCCTCTGATCTGTCCAGTGCTTCTCACCCCCAACCACTAGAACATTAACTGGAAGAGAGAGTCTTAGTTCCCCAAGTTCAAAACCTTCATTTGACAGTTGAGGAAACGGAGGCTCAGAGATAGGAAGTAACTTGCCCGAAGCCGCACAGCTTCTAATGGTGGGGCCCAGACGAGAACTCCCAGTTCTGTGTACAGCACTCTTTTGTACCTCCGTCTTGCTTCACCTGTCCTCACCCCTGAACTAAACGTGCTATGCCAAAGGTCTCTATTGATGAAATCTCTGTGTGTGTGCTTTTGTTTAAGAAGACCAGAATGAAAACTTTGTTTTCTAATAGAAAAATTGTCTTCCCAAAGCAATGAGAAGGAAAAAGCGAGGTAGAGTGGAAAGGAGCCCCAAATGCCTTGGCTTTTTTACCTTTTTGTTGAAGGCGGTCCCTGTGCGTGGTGACACGTCGGTGTGGGACCAGGGCTTGTACGGCGTGCGTGGACTGGCATCCGTGAATTCCTCTTCCACAGCTTTTGGGGATTGCTTCCCTATTTTAGCTTCTTCCCTCACTGCCATGTTCATATTACTCTAAAGCCAGTACCATGTTATCACATGGAGTGATTGAATCAACCCGGTTTCCCAGTATGACAGTCCCATCACCGGAAGAGTGGTCTAAATGCCGCACACTGCCCAGGAGGCAAGGCCATTCCACACCCCCCTCCCCAGCAGCAGGGGTATGAGGTCCCCTCTCTCCTAAAAGATACTAGCTTCAGAGCTCAGTGAGGGGTGGGGGGCAGTGGAGGCAGAGTGAGGGAGGTCTGGTCAGATTTGTGTGAAAGCGTCAAGGTCACGGTTACCAAAAGATGCAGGCCCAAGAGCTGCCCGCAAATAGCTGTTACGTGAAAAGAGTGTATCTGAAACAGGAGAGTTTAGCAAGCGGGTATTTGGAAAAGTCAGGAGGCTTCTGAGAACTGGAGTTTTGATTGAGAACATTGACTGAAATCATATGAAACTTGTCGATGTCATAGCAATGATGACAAGCAAGTATAAATTTGTAACCATAAACTCGGGTGTACAAGAAATGTCATTACAAATATATTTGAAAAATCATGAAATCTGACACCAAGCCCTTGCTTGCTCGGCTGACAGTAATTTCAATTTTGGTCATTATTCATCTCCCAACCTCTAATCACGATCACATAGTGAATCAGGAGGCTTATTTTGCACCCCTAAATGAGGAAAGGCCTCTGACCTTCAGTTCATTGTATAGGATACTGATAGTCCCCTACAGACAGGAGGCACTCCTGTGTCTAGACCTCCGTTTGCACACTAGAATCCTTACCCATTCTGAGAGCCCCTTGATGAGAATCCAGCCTCCCTACCTACCCTTCTAGCTATTCCCCTTGGTAAGACTTGCCACTTCCCTGGGGCTTGGCCAGAATGCAGTTTGAGGGTCTGGAATGCTCAGAGACCCCCCAGTATCAGCTGCCCATCCTCTTCCCATCACTGCCCCTGAAGGACAGGGAGGGCAGATGGCTTAAGGAAGTTAATGGGAAATCCAGAAGCAGCCAGCAACCAGAGGGGTTGCTGATCAAGGGAGGGCACAGCAGAAGGGCACGAGGGAAAGAAAGCACAGCCCACCTATAGAGGCTGGGCAAAGATGGAAGGGAGTTTAAAGAGTCGCCCCGATTTGTCAGGGTCAGACATTGACAGTCAAGGGTTCTTTTTTTTTTTTTTTTTTTAAAGATTTTATTTATTTATTTGACAGAGAGAGAGAGACAGCCAGTGAGAGAGGGAACACAAGCAGGGGGAGTGGGAGAGGAAAAAGCAGCTTCCCATTGGAGGAGCCTGATGTGGGGCTCGATTGCAGAACGCTGGGATCACGCTCTGAGCCGAAGGCAGACGCTTAACGACTGAGCCACCCAGGCGCCCGACAGTCAAGGGTTCTGATGGAAAATGAGGCTGAAGTTTCTTGGGAGGAGTTGGAAATTATACTGCCTGTGGGAGGTTGAGCGGATTGAGAGAGGGAGGGAGGGGGAGGAGGGGAGGCAGAAAGAGTGGAGAAAGAATGCACGGTACAGGTAGTACTACCCAGAGAAGAATCTGGAGCACGGAAGTCATAAACCAACAGTTTAATGCATGTTTTGTTTGGTCAAATTAGAAGAAAGATTTTTTTTTTTTTTTTTTTGGTTTAGTTGAGAATGTTTACAAATTCCACATAAAACTCTAGATTTCTGGCTTCTCAGAAGAGGCGACAGCCTTGGACAGGTCATTCTGCATGTCAGCAAACGGCCAGAGAGCCACCGGCCTGCCTAGTTTCACTCACTTACATCACCGGTCTGCCCTCCCCCCAAGGTGACTGGATTTGCATACCCACTTGTGGCATCAGAGTGGGAAGGTACTCATAAGCCTTTAGTCTTTCATTTTCTAATGTGGAATTATCTAGGAGAGAAGCTGAGAATGTCTTCTTAGGCAACATACCAGGATTTCCTTACGTGATGGGAGAGTCCTGGGGGCTGGATGAGCCCATGAGAGACACGTTGCCTTTCCAGCTCAGAGAGCCTTTGCCCATTCCAGCCAAGCTGCAAAGTTTTTTTAAAGATAGTGGAGCTCCGAGCTCCAGGACTGGCACAGGCCATCCGTATTTTGTGAAGATGTGAGTCAAAAGTTAGTTTGTAGTCAGTTCTTTGAGACAATGAATTTTTCCAGAGAAATAATGTTAAAAGTTGATAAGCTTTCTCCTATGGTGAGAGAGAGGATTAAATGGAAAAATGTATATATAAAGCTTAGGACAGAGCCTATCCACATAATAGGTCCCAGGTAGAGGGAGGAAAACAAACTTCCAAAGGGCCAAGAGTGCTTTTGGGCAAAAATGCATTGAAATAGGCTAAATTTGACTTTGGTGTTTCACCGCGTCCCCTTGGCATCCTCCCAGCAGTGCTGCCCTGGCAGACCTTCCCTCCCTAAGCCTTCCCTGTGGTGCTCCCCAGGGCTGGCCTGCCTGCCTCTCTCCAGTTGCCTGCTATCCCCCACTGGTCGGCTTCCCTCTTCCCTCAGTGCAGCAGAGTGAAAACTTGCATTTTGGAAAGATGTCTCTTTACTTCCTTGAATCTTTATTGTAGTATTTCCCAAAATTCCCTGAGGGCCACTGATAACAGTTAAAAACGTTTGTCAAAAATGCAGACTTGCTGGGGCGTCTGGGTGGCTCAGCCGTTAAGGGTCTGCCTTTGGCTCAGGGCATGATCCTGGAATCCTGGGATTGAGCCCCACATTGGGCTCCCTGCTCCACTGGGAGCCTGCTTCTTCCTCTCCCACTCCCCCTGCTTGTGTTCCCTCTTTCGCTGGCTCTCTCTCTGTCAAATAAATAAGTAAAATCTTAAAAAAAAAAAAAAAATGCAGACTCCCAGCCCCTTCCTGAAGTTATTGGATCAGAATCTCTGAGGCTGGGGCCCAGAAACCTGTGTTTTTAACACGCTCACTATGTGCTTCTGAAGCATACAATGTTCCAGAACCTCTGCTGGTCCGTTTGGTGCAGCGGTTTTCAGCAGCGGATGACTTTGCCCCTCGGGGGACATTTGGCAATGCCTGGAGACATTTTTAATTGTCATACCTGGTGAAGAGGTGGGTGCTGCTGGGTTGAGTGACTAGAGGCCAGGGATGCAGCTACACATTGCACAGGGCAAGGGACAGTCCCCACGACAAAGAATTCTCAGGCCCAGCTGGCCAATGGGACCGAGGCAGAGCAACTCTGAGGCAGTGGGGTGAAGGGCCTCATCCTGGAATGTACGTTAGGAGTGGGTAGTGAGTAGAAGAACAAACAGCTGATTAGTCATTTGGCTTTTGAAAAATCTAACCTACACTACTTCTAATTGTCTCAAGTTTTCTTCTTTCTCCTCTTTCAGTTCCCCAGATTCTCTAAAAATATAGTTAACTTCCTCACCCTCCAGCCCCGCGATATTCCCGTGGCTCCCACATCAGGATCTCAAGGGCTGGGAACCAGAGGGGCAAGTCAGCTGTGGATCAGGTATGCCCACAGTGACAGCGGCTGCGACCCTGACTCGGGTGCACGCTGGGCAAAATGGCATTTACAGGCCAGCTTGGTATCCCATCCATGGTATCCTACCGTGATTGGTACTTCCATTTCCACAGGGAAGTGCTTTAGCAGGTTTCGCGGTAACTTACCAGGAAATTTTAAGAACAGAGCCTGTCTTGGGGTTGGAAATTTCCTTTCGTTAGAGAAGAAGAAGTGCCAGAAAGCAAGCAACTTGAGGAAAAAGACCGTGTGCTATAAGGACAACCCCAGAAACTGGATTTTTTCCCTCAATGTCATCAGATGATAATTTATATGAATCATTCATTAGGAAATGGTGAAATATATAATTCAAATATAATTTTTTTTTTAACCTAGTGCCAACTCCAGGTCCTTGAAAGTCACTGCCCCTCCCTCTCCTCTCCTCTCCTGTCTTCTCTCCTCCGGACTCAGACTGATACATTGACTACAAAGTTCTGTTCCATAGTGAGTTAAACTACCCCAGGTCACAAGGCTCATCAGCATAGAGCAATGACTAAAATTCAAGTCTCCCAACTCCCAGAAGGGTGCTCTTTTCACTACCATGGTGAATAAGATAGAATTATTGCACAAGGAGGTTACAGTATGAAAAGGGAGCAAAGACGTCCCCATAAATTACCTTAACATAAGGCAATGCATAATAAATGACACCAAAGTGATCCAAGTAAATCATGTGGGATATCATGGAGGAAAGGCGACTTCTTCCATTTGAAATGATTAGAGAAGTTTTCATGAGGGAGGAGGCATTTTAATTGAGTCTTGTAGAGTTTCCATAGGCAGAGATTCAGGAAGAGCATTCTTGGCAAAGAGAATAACAAGAGTGAAAGGCTTGGAGGTGGGAAACTAGAGGACGTATTAGGGGAATGGTGAGTGATTTGACTTGGTTGGGCAGTGCAGCAGACAATAAGACAGACTGAGGCTATAATAAACCTGTATAGTATCTGAAAAGTTGGGTTTTCCAACAGAAAACCATCAAATTTTTTTTAGTAGCCTATGGACAAGTGTTTTAGAGAGCTCATGGGCTACAGTGCTCAGAGAGGATCCAAGAGGAGGGAGACTGGGCAAAGGGAGGCCTGGTGAGAAGCGATGTGGGAGCAAATGCAGTGGCAGGAGGAATGAGGGCAGATGTGAGGCCCCTTAGAGGAGGAAGGGAAGAGGCAGGAAGGGTTTGGGGGTGAAGAGTGAGTTCCATTCTGCATGTGACGCATTCAAGGAGACCTCAAAGCATCCAGGTGGAAATCTCTAGCAGAAAATAGAATAGTTAGGACTGAGGAGAAATTATTTTTGTTGCTGTTTTCATCAAGGCCCAGGGAATGGACAAGGCTACCAAAGGGAGAGTGCAGAGTGCAGAGGAGAGGGCTTTGGGATGCAGCCATTTAGATATTCTGTGGAGAGGGAGGAAGAAAAGGCATTAGTGACAGAACTAGCAGAGTAAGGAGCAGGATGAGAGAAGACAGGGCCATCCAGGGGGAGGAGGGGAGAGTTTTGAGGAGAAAGATGTTGGACAAAACAGCAGCAAAACCTGGGGAGTATTCAAGGAATACGAGAACTGCAAGAGCCATAGGTTTGGCCTTTTATTTTCTTACTCCCTCTCCGCTAAGGGCTTCAGTTCAGCCATTGCAGACCACACATGTTGCTGGATACCCCACATCTGCACTCTCTCCTCTTGCCCTCTCCTTGAGTGGCATCTCCCAGATGCCCGAGCCAGAAATTCGAGGCCTGTCTACGTCACTTGCCGTCACACTCCACACAGCCTTCAGTTATCAAGCCCTGACAATCCCACCCTTATGACATTTCTCATACACATCCATTTCCCCCGTCCCCACTGCAATTTCGAAGGTGAGAATGAGAGTAGGCAGCATTTTCAAACTTACTGCCTAGCTTCTTACTGGTCTACTATCTTCTCTATTCTTTTGTGAAATGCACTTTGCAAAACACTGCCACTGTAGCTTTTGGTTGAAACTAGGAGATGAATGATTCTCATATAGGTGGAAAATGATAAATACCTGTAGAAAATGGTTTGACGCGTCAGTGTCATGAACTCTGGGATGTAGAGGCAGCTTCTAGCTGGGTGGTCAGGGAAGGCTTCCAGGGGAGATGGCATTTGAGATGCTCCCTACAGATTGGACAGAAGTTTAACCACAGGGAATATATAAAAATAAGGGGTATTCCAGATGGAGAGGGCATAGATAAGGAAACAGAGGTAAATACAAGGGGGAGCATTGATTTCCGTTTGGTTAGAATATAGAGGCTGCTTGGAAAAGACTGGTGATAATATTAGGATTTGAGCCAGCTTATAGCAGTCTTTAAATATCAGGCTAGGAGTTTGAGCAGAGGCGTGGGGATTTCTTTGTGCTAGAGAAGGAGTGCCTGGAAGTGGGGAAGCCCTTTCAAGGCTATTACAGTGTCTATATGAGGGTCTTGATAGAGGGAGGGAAGTAAAGAAATACTGGTGGCAATAGCATGGAAGAAACATTTGACGAGGAGGGCAAAGGAGGGCAGGCTGCAATCCAACCTGCCTGAGGTTTTGAAGTAGAAAGCCTGGGTGGGCCAGTGAAAGACACTAGAGGACCCCAGCAGGAGAAGCAGTGTTGACGGGGCAGGGAAGAGGTTCGATATCCGACGTGTTGAGTTGGAAGTCACAAAATTCATCTAGACGAGAGGGAAGCGTCCAGGAGGCCTGCAGAGTTGGGGAGAGCTTCAGGCCTAGTGTGTACTTTGTGGGTCAAGCCCAGCGATTAGGCCTCCTTATCTGACATGCATCCCATTAAGGCAGAGAGATTTTTTAGGTGACTTTCAAGAGTGGGACGAATGGAGTGTTTCTTCATATTACATCATAGAAGGCCTCTTCTCTCATGGAAATGTTTCACATATACTTTGACATTTTGGTTAAACGTACATAAATGTGCATTTGTGTTGTAGAGTCAAGGCCTTTTCTTGGAGTTTTATAGACCCGATGATTAATACCCCTTTTGTTTGCCTGTATAAATTCTTACTTACATTCCTTCCAGTGTCTTCAAAGTGACACAAAGTGTTGGGAGAACTTCAAAGCAAGCTGCGTGCAGAACGTTTCATCTCTAAAATCTAAAATCTTTTAGAGTTGTATCCACATGCAGTTTAGCTGTATTTTTTAAAAAGCAATTTGCCTCCCTAAAGTCTTTCTAAAACTTTTGACTTAATTTTCATAGAAATCACTACATTAAAAAAACTAAGCTCCTATATTTTCAGTTTGCTTAACATCTACTTAAATGATGGGACTTCTGTGGCAGTTACAACAGCCACGTGCAGGTGGGGCACCGACACCCCTGGCGGTGACAGCAGGAGGTGTGCCCACCTCTGGTGGCTGTGGCAAGCTGGTCGAGTGGCAACCAGCTAGCAGAGTTTTATTGTCGTATTGTGTGCTAACAGCTCAGCAACGTGGTTTGTCGATCTGTTTCAGGATCCATTTCCAACTTCTTTCATCACAACGAGCATGTTTTAGATTCCACTTTCCCTTTTCCTACTAAACTTGACAACAACATCTTGCCCTTGAAGAGCAGACAGCATTTAATGAATGCTGTTGTACTTCCTCTCCAAATGGTTTCTGTTCAGGGAAAATGATAGAGAGAGAGTGTCCCAAGGCAAACTAGGAAATAAAAAAACCACAGCTGGAACTGTAGCAGGTATCCTCACTGCCCCAGCAGAATCCTATCCAAGACCCTGTTTTCAGGAGATGAAACTGAATCAGCAGCTAGAAGACTGTCTCTGGGGATGGAGGTTTAAATTTAGAAACTCATCTGTGGCCTAAGCCTTTCTCTTTTAAAAAAAAAAAAACAAAACAAAAAACCCAACAACCCCAAACTTGTGAGATTTGAGTTCCCCACACTGGTGTCAACATTATTGCCAGCTACAACTCATTGAAGACTCTGTTTTTGTTTCTCTTAATAACAATCTGCGTTTTAGAGCGTGCCCTTTGCATCTCCATAACATTTTGTAAACATAAACAAAGAGAATGAAGCTTGTTACAAGGGCAGATGTAATTTGTTCTCAGTAGCTTTTGTCTGTCGCTTGGAAAAAATACATATTTTTCTCAGGTGGGTAACATTGTTGGAAATATGCTCCAGCAAAAAAGGTGCTCTACTCACCAGAATGGCTATGGCTTAACTCTTATTTGCCCAGCACTCCTAGGGATGCGAAGGCTACAGGATCCTGGTGAATGAGATTGTTCTCTCCCTTGTTTTTTTTTTTTTTTTTAAGATTTTATCCATTTATTTGAGAGAGAGAGAAAGAACACACGAGCAGGGTGGGGGCAGAGGGAGAAGCATTGACGCGGGGCTCAATCCTGGGACTCTAGGATCATGACCTGAGCTAAAGGCAGATGCTTAATGACTGAGCCACCCGGGCGCCCCTCATTTGTATTGTTTTCAAAAAATACAATAAGGGAGAAAGAGTAGTGAGAGCTACCTTTTCTGAACTCTTTTTGTTTCATCTAATTTTTCTTGATTGTATTTTCTGAAATGTCAAAGGTAATCCATACTTATTTTGGCAAAAATTAAAACAGTGCAGAAGGTAGAAGGTGAAGGTCCCTTTTCTAGGGTAATTAGCACTCCTGACAGCTTGTTCTGTAGTCTTTCAGAATTCTTCCTAAGCATGGCGTACTTGTTGACACAGATGAAGATTATAGCACGCACTGTTCTGCCACGTGCTTTCCCGCTCTCTGACGGGTACATGGGGGCACCCTCACATGTCACTACGGGCTAATCCCTTAGGAGCAGCACAGCGTCCCAGAGAAAGGGCCACACTTCTGGCCACTCCTCTACTGAGAGAGAGTTCTGTGACTTCCGGACCCTGGAAGGAGGCCTTCATCTTCCCTGTGCTGTTTCAGCTTGCTCTCTTCTGTTCCTCAGCTGCTTTCCTCACCTGCCCGAAGCTGGAGGTGGGGGCTCTCGGTACAAGGGGATCCTGGTCCTCAGTCTAGGAGGACGCTCTTCTACTTATTGTATAGCTGGAGATGCCGGGATCCGTCAAGATAGACCACTTTCCTCCCAGAAGTAGGAGAGTCTTCCCTCAGATCAGCCACCCTGCAACAACCAGCCCCCAGCCCAGTATGTGGGTGCAAATCTGGACACAGAAGCTTGCATGTTGTTTTAGAAAACAAAGCCTATAGTTTTGTCGGATGTATTTCTCTGAGAGAATAATACTGGAATTCAATGCATTCTTTTCCTGGCATTCTAGTTTACAGACTAGCTTATTTAGGGCCAGAAAGAATGGTATCCTTTTAGGATCTTGATGTCTTACACATCATGCGACTTCCACTCAGCTTCTAGAAGTCAAACGAGCTGTATGTGATGTCCCTTGAGCAGATGAGAGAAGGTGCCGACTGGGGAGGAGTACCCCCTGGCAGACGGGGTCTGCTCTCTCCTGCCCACAGACCCGACGGGCTTCGCCAGAGCCCATGAGACCTGGTACTTCAGCCAGGAGCCTGCTGGGGAGGAAGGAGAACCCTGACCAGAGGCTCATCTATTTTTGTGCTGGTTTTCTTTTGGTTTCTGAAATGATGTTAAAGATACTTATTCTGGCTAAACGAAGACATACTTGGAAAGAGTTTTTGATTTGAAAAGAAGATATCTTGGAAGTCCCAAAAGTTTGGAATAAATGTCGAAACTTTAAAGAGTACCTCTAACTGCACCCCCCACCCCCGACTCCCCAACATTTACATCATGGTTAGACAGCCCATGGGAGCCAACACATGGCTGTCTACATAACGCTGGACTCTCGGGACCCGTCTAAGTTATTTCAAGTATCTCTTCTTAATCCCTTTAAATACAGAGACGAGTTTTAAAAAAATATGTTAACCCATCTGGAATAGCTATAAGCTGTTCCCTGAAAAACAAAGAAACCTTTATTCAACACGAGATCTTCCATTCTTTATCTTTTTGACGAGTTGCAGAATTTTGCCGAGATAAAGGCTGAGACTGCGAGCACTGTATCCTTGTGCCTAGTCCAGTGGTAGGAAGGTCTTGTGGAGGGAATGTGCGGAATGTACACAGAGAGCAAGACGCATGACCGGGGGAGGGAGGAGGGAGCCACGCAGCCAACCCCAACGTGGAACAGACGAAAGGGATCCTGGCCCTCTGGGACGTGAGGCAAACTTGCAAATCTCCCTTTGTCACGTGGAGGAATCCGATTTCCTGAGGAGGCTGTTACCTATGAAAAGAAGGAGGCAAAGGGGACAGGAGGCGGGGGGGGGGGAATGGAGGGTTCCAAGGTAGGACGTGGGCGTGGCTGTGGGAGGTCCTGGGGTCCTAGTGGGGTGTGAGTACTGGTCCCAGAGGCCTCCTGGAAGCATCATGTGCGTACTCACGGGCTGTATTTTTATTAGGATTTAAACCCTGCTGACTTCCAGAAAGGTTTTGAGGTGGCTCACCTGCTAGTGAGTTAATGCTTCCTACCCACACTGAGCAACTTTGTGGGAGGGAAAGGACAGAAAGTCTGTGAGTCATTGCCCAACTGTTCAAGTGAGTTAAGAGGGGGGCTATTTCTTCTGCATGAGGTACCCACAGACACTGTCCACACCCACCAGTAGGAATCCTGATACAGTCAACTCGTTTCGTTGACATCACCAAGAGATCATTGAATTTTTCAGATAACTGAAGCTTCTTCCTTTAGAAGTCAATCTTCTAAAACTTAAAATACTTTACGTGGAAACCTCTGCATAATGAAGATTATATGCTCCTTTCTCTTCAGATGGTTAACTGAATGAAAAAAAATTGGGGGGCGGGGAGGGAAATGCCAGATTTTTTCTCTAGATCTATGGTTTATTTTTTTATAAGTTTTATTGAGATACAATTTGTATACCATAAAATTCACACTTTAAGTGTACAATTCACGTTTTATTGGAGGGGCAGTCAGTATATTCACAGAATTGTGCAACCATAACCACTGTCAGGTTTTATTGTATTATTATTTATTTTTTTGAGAGAGAGAGTGTGCTAGAAAGGGGGGAGGCAGAGGAAGAGAGAGAATCTTAAGCAGACTCCGTGCCCAGCGAGGAGCCCAACGTGGGGCTCGATCTCACCACCCTGAGATCCTGACCTGAGCCGAAATTAAGAGTCAGCCGCTTAACCCACCAAGCCACCCAGTGCCACCCCATTATCAGGTTTTAGAATAGGTTTATCACTCCAGAAAGAGGCCAGGTACCCGTAAGCTCCCTACCTCTGCCCCCCAGCCCCTGGCAGCCATGAATCCACTTTCTGTCTCTCTAGATTTGCCTGTTTTGGGTATTTCATATAAATGGAATCGTAAGATAGGTGGTCCTTTGTGTCCGGCTTCTTTCACTTAGCAAAGTATTTTCAAAATTCATCCATGTTCCAGCACATATCTGTATTGCATTCCTGTTCATGGCTGAATAATATTCCATCGTGTGAATGTACCACATTTTGTTGATCCATTCACCAGCTGATAGGCATTTGAGTTGTTCCCACTTTTTGGTTACTATGAATAATGCTGTGATGAGCATTCATGCATAAGTTTTTGTGTGGACATGTGTTTTCAACTTTCTTGGGTATATATCTGTGAGTGAATACGGATTGGAATGGAACCTCCTTTTTCTTCTGGTGGAGATGGAGTCTTCATTCAGACAGTCATGGTGCTATCACTTCTCAGCTTTTTGGCTAACGTCAAGTGTCACAGTCATGGTGCTGTTGTGGGACCCAAGATATACCGGCAGGAGATAATAACTGTGATGGGCTAGCTGCCCCTGCACTCTGAGTCCCCAAATCTCTGAGCTTTTTGAATTTATATGTCTATAGTTCTATACTTTTTCAGATTCCTTGTGTTCAACGAGCTGTGACTGTTTGCTCTTGGTAGTGAGCCTGTCTTTGGGAGAATCCAACATTTCAGTTTGAGGTTCTGACCTCCTGAGAGGACAACCTGTTAACACTGTATCTAAATCAAGAGTAAATAGGCTCTGAATGAAGGACCGAGCTGCTCTCCTAAGAGAAAAACACAAGCAGAAGCTTTAGGGTTTGACTTAATTTTAAAATATGTCTTCAGTTGGGGCGCCTGGGTGGCTCAGTCAGTTGAGCATCTGACCCTTGGTTTCGGCTCAGGTCATGATCTCAGGGTCATGAGACCGAGCCCCACATTGGGCTCTTTGCTGGGTGGGGAGTCTGCTTAAGGTTCTCTCTCTCCCTCTCCCTCTGCCCCTTCCCCCACCCCCGCTTGCTCGCACGCACATGCTCTCTCTCTCTCTTAAAAAAAAAAATCTCTTTGGTCACTTGCTTCTGTATTCTCAGCCACGTTTAGGACATTTGAAGTTGTCAAGTAGGACACTTCCATTTAAGGTGTTAGTCTATAAAGCTACATTCAGATAATAGGGATTAAAATGTTACTTTTTCTGATACATAGGAAGACCTGCTTATGAGCCACTGAACTGATTCTAGTCTAACACCCGTTCATAGAGCTCTCGCTTGGTAGGAAGGGAGCCACAGAGGAACCCTGACTCCTCAAATGCCATCTGCGCAGAACAGGTTAAATAAGGCTTCTGGATCTCTTAGGATTAGGTTGTCACAAAGGCTCAAATAATGAGGGTTTAAACAAGACAGGTTTTCTTTTTCACTCATGTGAAAAAGTCCATATGTAGGTAGGTCAGGGCCACATAGTGGTCCCACAGTCATCAATCACCCAGGCTCCTTCCATCTTTCTGTTTGGCCATCCTTAACACATAGCTTCCATCCTCAGGCTCACTCAAGATTGTGACGCAACCCTGGGAGCACCCGCCCCCCCATGTCTCATTATGTGCATTTTCCAGGCAGCAGGAAGAAGGAAGGACAAAGACAAAAATGGGGCACCTCCTAGCTGAGTGAGCCCCTTTAAAGGAGCTTTCCTTGAAGTCCTACCTGATGACATTCTCTTAAATCTCCTTGGTTTCCTGGCTTCAAGGAAAGCTCGGAAATGGTGGTTTTGAAGTTGGGCACATTAGGGGTTCTGTTGGCAAGGAGGAAAGGAGGAAAGGAAAAAGGACGAAAGGATGTAGATAAGCAACCCAGAGTCTCTACCCTGGCGTCCTAGGAGCTTATGTTGTAAGATGGGTGAGACAGAGGCAGGTCACCACACGGTGTTATACACAGAGCTGCGCCGAGCTTGACAGCAGCCCACGCCTGGACCACTTCAAAGTCTGTAGGCTCAGATTGTGGAAAAGGATTGTTGGTAATGGTGGAAATGTCCATCTCAGCCCTTCAATGGGAGCATCAGAGGACTTTCTGGAGGAGATGGGATTTTAGAAGAACATTAAAGGAAATGATGCTATCCACGGAGACCCTCTTCAGGTACTATGGAAATGGCTGGCCTAGACACATTTGTGTGATGTCACCTGTTTTTCTTGGTTCCCGTTTATATGCAGGAATGCCGTTGGTCAAGGGTATTTAAAGCAATGGTTGGAAATTTGAAATGTAGTCAGTGGCTAGGGAAGGAAAGAAACTTCCTGATATCCATGAGAATCTCAAACCTGAATTATCCTCCTCGTTATTATCTATAACCACTTGATTCTCCTTGCCCCGAGAATTTGGATTACTAAATTGAACAATATATCCTAGAAAGTCATTACTTTTTTTTAAAAGATTTTATTTTTAAGTCATCTCATACCCAGTGTGGGACTCAAACTCGCAACCCTGAGATCAAGAGTCGCATGCTCTACCGACGGAGCCAGCCAGGCACATTGTAGTAACCAATAGCACACGTAATCTACCCCATGCTAATGGACTTTAAAGGAGAGCAGAGATCTTCCTTACACTCTTTTCTTTCTCTTCAGCTAAAAACACTGAGATTAAAAAAAAAAAAGATTACAAGTTATAAAATCAGCAAATTGAATCTGAAATTCTAGTTGAGTTGCTCTCTGAAGGTGTTACTTTCCTAAAGGCATTATTTGAGTTTGATTCAAAGTCTATTTTAGACGTTGTTGGGAACCTGATGTCTGTGATAGAGTGCACAGGTTCGTAAATTTCTATCCTTGTTTAGAACTTGGTGATGTTGCGGGACCTCGTTCAAGTCTTTTAAATGCCTTGAAAATTAGAGGATTGAGGCAAATGGTTTTCTCAAGCGCAAAGGTTTTGTGAATCTAGGGTTTTGTTGACTTAGCAGGTCACCCCTTTCTAGCGCTGATCACACTGCCCCTGAGACTTAATTCTGAAGCAAGCCTAC
The DNA here is from genome assembly GCF_017311325.1 of Ursus maritimus. NCBI lineage: Eukaryota > Metazoa > Chordata > Mammalia > Carnivora > Ursidae > Ursus > Ursus maritimus. The sequence goes on from NW_024426119.1 coordinate 24,343,982, forward strand.
AGTTGCTGAAGTCATAGGCTTGTGCCTATGTCAATTCTAACGGCATTTCCACTTACGCAAGCTTAGGCTCAGTCCTGATGGTTTATAAGAATATTTAAGAATCCCCAAATAGTATCCAGACATATGAAAAGGGCAAATGTTTCTTCCAACTTTGAAAGTTATTTGATTTGGGCACTTGGGACAATCTGACTCATTATTATAAGAACTTACTTGAATCAGGACTTACACATTTCACGGAGAGTCTCTACTTCTGTTTCCCTGGGGACTGTGATCCTGCATCCTCTTTCTCTGTCCTGTTATTGTCAACCTTTCTATCCTATGAGCGTGTGTGCAAGTCTCTTCCATTTTTAAAATACCTTCTTCCCGTTACTTTATCTTTCCTCTTTTCTTAAAATGTGAAGTTCTCAAAGCAAAAATAAAAACAAAAGCACTCTGCTTTCTGGTTTACTTCCTCACCTCTGTATCACACTCTCAATCCCCTGCTTTCTGCCCTCTATTTCTCTACTCTACTGACATTGCTCCACTGAAGCCAACAATTAAAGCCAACAGTTGTCAAATTCCAGTGGACATTTTCCAGCCCCTTAGCCTATTGGTCATTTTCACTGCCTTGAATTCAGTCCACAGTCTCTTTCTCCAAGAAACTCTGTGTGCTCTTGACTTCCATCATATCATACTCATCTGGTTCTCCTTGTATGTTTCCAATGTTTTGTGTCTTTAGTGGACTCTACTCTGCCTGCCCTTTAAAGGCTGAGTGATATCAAATAATGCACTCAATTTTTTATCCATGAAAAGTAAGAGGGGTTTGAATGGATAATCTCTAAATTCCCTCAAACTCTAATATCCTTTTAGTCATATTATCAGGAGTCAGGACTCACTGGCTTGAGCTACAGAAAACTCTTGTGTTTCAAGTAGAAAGAAGTGTAATGAGAGATGATTAACATTTGGGCTGCAGTTCTGCAAAGGCATGTTGTGGGCGGCTGCTTCTTGGTCAGAGAAATCATAAAAGCTGAAAACTAGTATGACGTCATTCATCAGTTTATCATCATGTGGGAGACTGACTAATAGGAGTTGTGGTTTCAGCATAACAGAACAACCAACCGTTCATGGAGGACTTGAGTGCTGTGACTTGGAGGGAGGACAGTATGAATGAGGCTCTTCGGTCACCATAGCCTCCAGACACGACCACACACCAGGCATGGTTACAGTCCTAGAGAGCTGGAAAGATTAAAACCACCATATATAAATGCTCCTACTGGGGACATCATGTTTGACTAAGTGTGACAACTGATGATAAAAATGTTGGCTTTTTCTAGTAATAATTAAATGGTACCTATAGTTTTTAATAGTAATTTAGGTATATATGCCACTAGCTAAAATTTCAGATTATCTGCTGAGAGTGAGATTTAATTTGATAGGGGCAGGAGCAAAGGTTTAAGGGTCTTTGAATCTCTAAAGTGGGGTGGGTGCAGCAGACACTGCTGGGTGGGGGAAGGGGGATAGAAGAGGGCTTTTGATGGAGCTGTTAAGTTCGTCTCCCTTATGGTGGCACTTGTAGATGCTCTCATTTGTGAGTGTGTACTATCCCTCCAGTAATGTTTGATTCAATTAAAAACTCTACGTCCTGAATACTGAAGGCTGAGACAGATTTGTGTGATGTGAGGGTGTAGGGCATAATTTATTTAATATTTTTGAGGGGATTCAGAACTGACAAATAAGATCTTAAATCCCCAAAGATGTAGCATAAAAAGTGATCGTGGCTTGGCAGAAGAGACCATACGCACACTGCCTCTATTACATTACAGTTTCCAACTTAATTAAACAAAGATACAAAACATAATTGGTTGGTCATCTGCTAAGTCATTCTGCAAAGGTGTTTCCTTGGCTACAGCTATAACCAAATTAAGGCCATAGCCAACAAGATGGTGCGCCTGTTGGACCATTGAGACAGTAGATAGGGCCCTGTACCATTTTCTTGAGCACACATGCAGAGTAGCTTTGTCCGCCTCTGCTGGGCCTGTCCCTCTGCTGCCTTGCATGGGATGCACAGGGCTGCTGCCCCTTGGCAACTCTGAATGGGAGCCTTGGAATACCAGATGGATGCCCAATGGCAGGCCCGGGAATTACATTAGCTTTGTCTGTGCAGTGATGGTGCTGGCACTTTGCCTCACCTTTCACAGCAAAGGACATCCAGCAACACTCTCCTGGGAAGCAGATTAACTTCTGTGAGTCACTGCTTTTCCATCTCATTTATGATTCATGACCTGGGCTATATTTTTAGCTTGTATTTATTTGGGTCTGAGAAGTGGGCTGGGTGGAAGTGTTGTTTGGAAACTTATGGAAGAATGAGGAGAAATTGACATCACACGTAAGCTTAAGTAGCCTGAAATTTGTTTACAATCATCAGACATTCTATAAACATTTATTGAGATCCTACTATGTGCCACGTACTGTGCCAGATTCTAAAAATGCAAGTAAGTGAGACCCAGCTTCTGCCCACCAAGAGCCCACTGAATTGTGTGGGCAGACAACTAGCTTGATAATAGATGTACTGGAACCGCTGCCTATACTCCCAGCTGTGTCTCTGGATTTTAGTCATATTGAAGTCTTTGGTGTTTTTGTGTACCCCTTCTCCTTTTTTAAAAAAAATTAATTTTATTTAAATTCAATTCATTAATATGTAGTATATTATTAGTTTCAGAGGTAGAGTTCAGTGATTCATCAGTTGCGTTTAACACCCAATGCTCATTATATCACGTGCCCTCCTTAATGCCCCTCACCGAGTTACCTCACCATCCCCCCTCCTCCCCTCCAGCAGCCTTCAGTTTGTCTCCTACAGTTAAGAGTCTCTTACAGTTTGTCTCCCTCTCTGATTTTGTCCTATTTTATTTTTCCCTCCATTCCCCTATGATCCTCTGTGCTGTTTCTTTCTTTTTTTTTAAAGATTTTATTTATTTATTCGACAGAGATAGAGACAGCCAGCGAGAGAGGGAACACAAGCAGGGGGAGTGGGAGAGGAAGAAGCAAGCTCATAGCGGAGGAGCCTGATGTGGGGCTCGATCCCACAACGCAGGGATCACGCCCTGAGCCAAAGGCAGACGCTTAACCGCTGTGCCACCCAGGCGCCCCCTCTGTGCTGTTTCTTATATTCTACATATGAGTGGAATTGTATGATAATGGCCTTTTTCTGATTGACTTATTTCACTTAATATAATCCACATCTTTGCAAATGACAAGATTTCATTCTTTTTGATGGCTGAGTAATATTCCATTGTATATATACCACATCTTCTTTATCCATTCATCTGTCGATGGACATCTGGGCTTTTTCCATAGTTTGGCTGTTGTGAACATTGCTGGTATAAACATTGGGGTGCCAGTGCCCCTTCGGATCACTATGTGTGTATCCTGTGGGTAAATACCTAGTAGCAGCTCCCCTTATTCTTGCCCTTACCTGTTGGGCGTGCCGTGTTCATTGCCTGGAAATCTGTCCTCCAAACCTCTCCTTAGTTGCCCTTCATGACTCACACCAGCATCCCTTCTTCTGAAAAATCTAACCTGATTCCCTGGGCCTGGGGTGGAGCCCCCACTTACACATTCCCATAGCACTTGCACCCCAGTGTTTATCACACTCCTATGAAGAGTAGTCTTGTTTGAGTTCCTTTCATGGTAGTTGAGACTTATTCATCAGCTCCCCAAAATAGGAGGCTGGTGGAACTGAAGAGGTTTGGGAAGAACAACGTTGTTATTCCAGGACAATCACTATCATTTGCTGAGCCCTTTCCATGTGCCAGTCACTGTGCTCCGCTCCACACGTGCATTACCACATTTATTACCTCGTAATAACCCTATCAAACAGGTGAGTTATTATCCCTATTTTATAGATAAGGGTGAGATGGGATGTAAAGTTATTTGCCTCAGGTTTCACAGCCAGTACATGCAAAGTTGAGATTCAAACACAGGTCTGCCTGACTCTTAAAACCCATGCTCCTAGACTCTGGCATGTTCCTTCTCCACTTTCGTGGTTACTGTATCCGTCACGATAGATGAGGTCATGCTGTTAACAAGCAATCCCAGCTTTCCAGGGGCTTAGACAACAGAAGTTTATTTCTTGTTTATACCATGTATCCACAGCAAATTGCGTGGGGGCTCTACCCTGTGTTATTCTCCCTCAGGGACCTGGCCTGAGGTCTCCAATTGCAAGAGAAGGGATATGTGAAAAAGCACTCTCAAAGTGATCGTCCATTTGAATATTATTGGCCAAATCAGGCGCTGCACCCAACTTCAAAGGGGCAGGAGAAGTGTAACCCTACTATGTGCCGGGAAGGCAAAAAATTGGAAATAATTGTGGAACAGCCCCAATAACTCCCACATCTACAAAGAAAGGAGTGGGGGAAGTAGATGAATGAAGACAAAAGGGAAGGATAAAGTGTCCAGAGGAATGAAGGTCTTCCGGGATTAAGAAAAAGCTTGCTTTTTAAACCATAGATCTCTAGTTAAATGGCTGTTGGGATCAATTATTCAGTCGTTCTTCCTGTAAGCAGCACCGTTAAGACTTCTCTTCTGAATGTATTAATGCTTCGACACAACCTAGGATTTCACTGGGTCCATCAGGAGAGCGCAGTCAATTAGTATTACAAAAGCAGCTAACCTGAGTAGGGCCAGGATTCCAATTCTCATTTTCATTATGAGGAACTAGTCCCGCCACTTCAGAGACTTGCTCCAAGAACAATAGAAAACAGGATTCCCAGTCTCCTAGGATTAGACCTCCACAGTGACAAAAAAAATCTCTTAGATGTTACTTAGGAGGCGGGACACAGTGCTAACACTTGCTCCTCCCCACAAGGGACTTAGCGTAAAGCTCTTGGGTGCAGCTTTTGAATCTCAATAAACATTAAAACTGAATATGAGATATAGGGCCCTTTAGGAGTTTCTGCAAAGAGCACATTGAGAATATTTTGGTCAAGGAAAATCCATCTGTGTATGATGCAATTCCTGTTTTTCAAGAATACAGAGGGTGATTGACATGGTGTGGAAGGAAGCACAAGACTGTCTTAGGTGCTGGATGCAGCAACCATGCTTCAAGCCACTATGAGATTACAGATGACATAGACATCTGCCACCTACAGAGAATGGCCGGCTTTACCACTCTTCTTTTTCTTTTTTTTAAAGATTTTATTTTATTATTTATTCGACAGAGATAGAGACGGCCAGCGAGAGAGGGAACACAGGCAGGGGGAGTGGGAGAGGAAGAAGCAGGCTCCCAGCGGAGGAGCCTGATGCGGGGCTCGATCCCATAACGCCGGGATCACGCCCTGAGCTGAAGGCAGACGCTTAACTGCTGTGCCACCCAGGCGCCCCCACTCTTCTTTTTCTTGAAGAAAAAAAAAATTGAATGAACAAATCTAGATTCAGGCTTTTGAGCCTGGAGCAGAAGAAGGAGCTTTCATCAGGATAGATGTTTGGATTTTTAAAAACATATTCAATTCAATCAATTAAAGTATATTTTGAGGGGCTGTTGTCCTCCAGCAGTATTCTAGGTGCTGCAGATAGAGCCATATCAGCTCTTTATTACTTTTAATGAGGGTTTGGGTGGATGGGTGGAAGAGAGACTCAGTGTAGTGTCTTCAGTCTGGAAGTGTTCAGTTTCCTGAATTCATTTTCATTTTAAGTATCTCCCCAGGCTGTACCCATCATGGAGCATGGGGCACTTCAGGGTGGTAAGCGTCATGGGGAAAACTCCTACCTGACCCAGGAACCGTGGGGGACTTGCTGTCAGCAGATGCCTCGTCGATAGGAAGTACATCACTACGTACTATCTGGTACTTCTGAGAGATGCTGGGCTTGGAGTCTTGCCTAGATGGCCAACTTCTCCAGGTCAGGGAGATAACATGGACTATCACAGCACTGAGCACAAAGAGGCCTGCTTTCTTCTCCATTAACCAGCGCTATGGCCCTTGAGCAGAGCACCAGACCTCTGAGAATCAGTTGTTCCCACCCATAAAAGGAGTGTCAGACCCTTACTCAGGGCCTGTCACAATTTTATCGCAAGGATTGAAGGAGATAATAGTTGTAAAAAGAGACACTGGAGGGGCACCTGGGTAACGCAGTCGTTAAGCATCTGCCTTCGGCTCAGGGCGTGATCCCAGCGTTCTGGGATCGAGCCCCGCATCAGGCTCCTCCGCTGGGAGCCTGCTTCTCCCTCTCCCACTCCCCCTGCTTGTGTTCCCTCTCTCGCTGGCTGTCTCTATGTCAAATAAATAAATGAAATCTTAAAAAAAAAAAGAGAGAGAGAGACACTCGAATTCTCTGTGTCAAAGCTCGTGGTCACATAGGGTGGCTCTTCTGGCCTTGCCCAGCTGCAGAAAGAGCTGCCCGTGTCTGCCCGCATGTGGGTGTCAAGTTATTCCTGGGAGAGCTCGTGGCCCTCCCAAAGTTCAGCCTGCTTTTTGCCACAGGGATGACCTCCAGCTGAGTGACTGTGTCTGTGCTCAGGTCTGTAGGCAGAGATGAAACCTCTCTCAGTTCAAAAAAATCCCCATGTGTAAGGGGTTCTGGATAAGAGTAGGACTGTTGGTATGTGACCCTGCATGGCCGCCCCGTGTGGTGCAGAGGATTGTCATACTTTCTGTGCCCACGGCTGCCCGGCACTTTTACTAGACAAATTGGAAGGTTTCTTTGGCCAGTTATAGATAGCTCATATCCCAGTGTATTAGAGTGTCATCAAAGTGCCAACCCGGCCAAGATCTTTATTGTTTATCTGGGCTTCCGGCACTCAAGACATTCAATTTGCAGGATCCTGCATTGCCCACTGCTGTCAAAGAGAAACTTTTCTTCTGAATCAATTTAAAACTTCCCTTATTTAATTCTAAAATTCCCCGGGAGATGATAGCTAAGCTCTGCTTGCCTTGGAGGGACTTTAAAACAACAGATGTTTTCTCCATCTGCCGTGGGCAAAGGAGTCCGCTTAGTTGGGAAAGAGCATAGGAGGTGAGGGTGATCCAGGGCCCAGCTTTGCCCCCTTCACAGCCCTGCTCTGGCTTGGGCAGGAACTCTGCAGAGGCAGCTGTTGCTTTTGGAAAAACAAGCAGAACATACAACTTAGTTGTAGAAGATTTCATCTTTGTAAACAGTGAGCACTCAGGGTTGAAGTGACTTGGTCGCCAAGACCCTGAGTGGGAATGAATGAACGATTCCAGATATTCAGGCCATTGAATCTGGAGCAGGAGAAGGAGCTTTCAGCAGGGTAGATATTTGGATTTTTAAAAATATATTCAATCTAACAAAGTGTGTGTGTGTGTGTGTGTGTGTGTGTGTGTGTGTGTTTGAAGTATACTTAACCAAAGTGTATGATTTTGAGGGCTACTGCCTGCCAGGTGGTATTCCAGGTGTGGAGGGCAGAGCGGTCTCGGCTCTTTGCTACTAACGTTCTAGTGTGGGGAGACAGACAACAAACAAACAAATACGCGATGCTGTCGACAGTAAGTGCTCTCAAGAAAAATACAAGGGAGCAGAGAAGGGGAGAGAGAGGGAAGGTGTCCACTGCTCTGTGCTCTTGGGTGCACGTTTCACAAGCAGGACAGGATCACGCTAAGATAAGTCCGTCTTTGCCAAGACCACTTGTGCCTCTTCCACCGAGGCCTGTCTTCTTGTGTGTCTCACTGATCTCCCTGGAAACTGGCTCCCCAATATTGCTCCCTGCTCCAGAGGAGCGGCCCTGCAGCCCCATCCTCTCCCTGTCCCGGTTTTCATTCGACTGTTGCTCACTAAACGGGGAAGGACCTTCCATTCCCTTCTCATACGACACACATACTGACTCAAAGCTGGCACAAGGAGGCCTTCGACCAGCTTCCCTGCAGGATTATTTTAACTGGCAACATACCCCTTTAAGAAGGAACACATTACAGATGGTCCAGTTAGGATGCAGGTTATTTTGAGACTTCCTGAATATCATTCCTTGGCTACTTCATTCAAATAAATCATTTATTGCACTGTAAGAGGTGCTGGGGATAATGATGACTAAGACTCCCTCCTTGCCCTTGAGAAGCCCACAGTCCAGCTGCAGGCGTAGACATTTAAAAAGATAAATTGCAGCACCACTGGGTGAGTGCAACCTTGGGGTATGACCAAGATGCTCTGGGAGCCCGAGGGAAGAGCAATGAACTCTGCCTCAAGAGTGCTGAAGAGGAAGTCAAGCAACTTTAATGATTTCTGATGCCTCATTTATTCATTATGCATCCATTCGACTGTATTTCCTGCATAGTTTACATCCAGGTCACACGCTGCCTTGCAGATACTGTGTGTTTGGCCTGTTATTGTTGCTTGGTAATAGCTTTATTGAGATGTAATCCGCATACCATACAAGTCACCCATTTAAGGTGTGCATTTCAATGGTTTTTTAGTATATTCACAGGGTTGAGCCAATACCTCCAATTTTAGGACATCTTCATCAACCCCAAAGGAAACTCTGGACCCTCCAGCAGTCACATCCCATCCCCCCAAACTTCCTAGCCCTGCCTTCTAGCTCTGTAGGTTTGCCTACTCTGGACATTTCACACACATGAAATCATGCGACATGTGGTCTTTAGTGACTGTCTTCTTTCACTTAGAATAATATTTTCAAGGTTCATTTATGTTGTTGCATGTCTCGGTACTTTGTTCCTTTTCATTGCCAAATATTTTTCCAATGCATGATGTGTCCTTTTTATCGATCCTTCCATCAGTTGGTGGATACTTGGTGGTTTCTACTTTTTGGCCATTATGAATAATGCTGCTATGAACATTTGGGTGCCAGATTTTGGTGCGGACATATGTTTTCAGTTTTCACGGGTATTTATCTAGGAGTGGAATTGCTAGGTCATATGGTAATTCTCAATTTAACTTTTGAGGAATTGCCAAGCTGTTTTTCCTAGTGACTGCACCATTTTACGTTCACACCCTGTATCAGGGTTCCAGTTTCTCCACATCTTTGCCAATACTTGCTATTTTGGGTTCATTTTTTTTTAAAGATTTTATTTATTTATTTGACAGAGAGACAGCCAGCGAGAGAGGGAACACAAGCAGGGGGAGCCGGAGAGGAAGAAGCAGGCTCCTAGCGGAGGAGCCTGATGTGGGGCTCGATCCCACAACGCTGGGATCACGCCCTGAGCCAAAGGCAGACGCCCAACTGCTGTGCCACCCAGGCGCCCCAGGGGTTCATTTGTTTTTTAAATGATGGCCATCTCAGAGGGTGTGAAGTGGTGTCTCATTGTCATTTTGCTCTGCATTTCCCTCATGATGACTGGTACTGAGCACCCTTTTCTGTGCTTATTGGCAATTCATAGATCTTCTTTGGATGAATGTTGATTCAGGTCTTTTGCCCACTTTAAAAAGTGGGTTATTTATCTTTCTATTATTGAGTTGTAAGAGTTTTTATATATTCTGGATCCAAGTCCATTATCAGATATATCATTTGCAAATATTTTCTCCCATTTTGTGGGTGGTCTTTTCGTTCTCTTGTTAGTATCCTTTGAAGCACAAAAATATTTAATTTTTATGAAATCCAATTTATCTATTTTTTTATTCGCTTGTGCTTTTGCTGTTGTATCCAAGGTCCTGATTTTTGCCTATTTCCTTTTATCATTTTAACTCTAATACATAGGTCTTGGATCCATTTTGAGTTTATTTCTGCATACGGTATGCGGGATGGGGTCCAGTTTCATTTTTTTTTTTAATTTTTTATTTAAAGATTTTTTTTTAATTTATTTATTCGACAGAGATAGAGACAGCCAGCGAGAGAGGGAACACAGGCAGGGGGAGTGGGAGAGGAAGAAGCAGGCTCATAGCGGAGGAGCCTGATGTGGGGCTCGATCCCAGAACGCCGGGATCACGCCCTGAGCAGAAGGCAGACGCTTAACAACTGTGCTACCCAGGCGCCCCCAGTTTCATTCTTTTTTTAATGTAGATATTCAGTTGCTCCAGCACCATTTGTTGAAAAGACTGTCCTTTCCCCTCATGAATTATTTTGGCATCCTTGTCAAAAATCAGTTGACAGTAAACATGAGGGTTTATTTCTGGGTTCTAATTCTATTCCTTTGATTTATGTGTCTTTTTGCTGTGCCACCCTGGTTTTGATTGTGTTGCTGGGTAGTAAGTTTTGAAATTGGACACGTGAGTCCTCTAACTTTGCTCTTTCTCAAGATCGTGCTGGCAAGTCTGGGCCTCTTGAATTTCCTTTTGAGTTTTAGGAGCACCTTGTCAATTTCTGCAAAGATGCCATCTGGGATTTTGATAGGAATTTAGTTAATTCTGTAGATTAGTTTTGAGAGATTTTAGTTTTGCTACTTTAACAACATAAACTCATCTGATCCATGAAGGTGGATGTCTTTCCATTTATTATGATCTTGAATTTCTTTCAACAATATTTTATAGTTTTAAAAGTATACATTTTGCATTTATTTTGTTAAATTTATTTGTAAATATTTTATTCTTTTTGATTCTATTACAATGGAATGGTTTTCTTAATTTCATTTTTTGATTGTTCATTGTGACCTGTTGGATTTTGTAATGAGGAAAATTTACAGATAAAGTCTGATTTCTGACTTCTCTTGAAAAATCATATCTGGTTTCCCAAATAGCAACAAAGGACTTGAGTGAGTAGTTTCAGTTCTGTTCTTCTTTTGGGCCATTTTGTTCTGAGTTTGTCCTCATCTGGCTACTTTCTTGTATCTGGATTAATTCACTCATTAATACTGTAATTATTAAGCGCTCAGTTTTTGACCTTTATGATTGTTCTTTTGGGAAATCTAAGTTAGGTGAGACTTAGTTTGAATAAGGGATTAATGTTATCTAAATCTTTAAAATGATTATTTTTATATACACACCCTATCCTTTCTCAAAAGTTATTCAAGCCGCATCTTACTCATCCATCTCGGGAACATTGGTGAGCTAGGCTCCACGCTGAAGATACAAAGAAGAAATAGGCACCATTTTTGCTTCAAAAGAGATACATATGCATTGATAAAAAGTGCCATATGGGCAACTGGAGTTTTATAAAAGGTCTGCTAGTAGTCCATAGAGTGTGCAGAGGAGGGCTTAGGAAAGGGAGTGTGGTTAAGACTGTGGAGAAGGAAGGGGGAGAAGAGAGGATTCATGAAAGAAGTGACCTTTGCATGATGATGGTTGGGACCTTGTCCACTAAGCTAAGAAAGTTGGATCTTTTCCCGGGGATTGGTGTTTTCTCTAAAGTGGGATTCTTGGACCACCTGCAGCAGAATCACCTGAGTGCTTGTTAAAATGCAGTTCCTCAGACCTACTGAGGCAGAATCTCTCAGAGCCCAGGAATCTGTTTTTTAAAATCTGCTTTTTAAGTTTCTCTGGTGATTTTGAAGTTCTATAAAGTTTGAGAAGCTCTGTTTGAGGATGGGGCCCTGTAAAGATTTGTAGGTGGGAATGGAGTAGGATAGGATGGAGTCATATCATGCCAGACCTGAGTTTCAGTAAGGTGTCAGCCACATTGGAAAAGGCAGATTCAGAGGGTGGGACACCAGGGACTCTCTTCTTGTGAGGATTATGTTTAAAAGTCAGCACTAGGGTGAAACTCAGGTAGAGTAAAGAATATTCTGGGCAGTCCCTAAAATCTCCCACATCTGTGCACTTGGACTGTCAAAGATCAGAATCAGTGGCTTATGTTTTTGTTTGTATTTACAGGGAGGTCTCCTTTCCCTGGGGCCATTGAGGTCAAGTTCTAATTTGGAGAGTAGGGTTTGGGGCTACAGGGTAGGACAAAGAGATTGATCTCTTGCTTACTGCCAGCCAAACGAATATGGTTCTTTTCAGGTACGTTGAGAGGCAGAGCGCCCAAAAGAGGATGGTAAAAGTTGGGGCAGGGTGTGGAGTTGAGGGAGGAAGACAGAACAGATCCCAGAGGTGATACGGAGCTTGAATTGGCAGGGTTTGGCCCCTGGTTCGATGAGGGATTTGAAAGAAGGGGAAGAGTTGAGTTTTCTGGCTCATGTAACTAGGTGGATGGTGACACTGTTGCTTGAGATCAGAAGTTTAGGTAGAGGAATGATTTGGATATACTGAATTTGTGACGTAAGTGGAATGACTATTCATGTGGTTATACTGGTCTGTAGTATGCAAAAGAACTTGGGTTGAAAATCTCTGTGTCATCAGCACCCAGGTAATAATTGTAGGCATACGTGGTAGAGATTGACTTTATTGGATGGGAATAGAACTTGGGCATCAGAATTTTCTAAGCTTCCCTGGTGATTCTAAGATGCAGTCAAGGTTGAGAACCAAGGGTATAGTGTGAGAGGAGAAGAAACCATTGTTTAAAGAAAAAAATGGGGTAAAAATAAGGAACTAGCAAAGGAGACTAAGAAGGAACAGTCAGAGGATGAAGATGAGGAATCAGAGAAAAATGCGCTCATGAGAGCCAAGCAGGGAGAGAGGGTCAGAGGAAAGACAAAGAGGTGAGTAGAGGTCAGCAAGGTCAATGCCCCAGGCAGGTAAACCAGAGAACAGAAACAGTTCACTGGAGTAGATTATGATAATACCTTGGTTTGCTCAGGGAGTTTCAGTAGAGTTTTGAGGACAGAACTACTATAGTGAGTTGACGCATGAGTAGAAAGAAAGGAAGGGCCTATCCCTGAAGCCTTTTCTTGAACAATATTCCCCTGCACTCCTAGCACAGGGACAGGCACATTCTAAGAAAGGAATACTGCATACCACAGAAAAAAAGGGAGTTAATCCTACTTAATAATTAATGAAATGTGCTTCCTAGAGGTTAAGGTAGGCTTTATTTAAATTTTAAACCCTATAAGAATACTACCTTTCATTTTTTAAAAAATAAACAATATAAAAGTGTAAAGTAAAAAGTAAAAGCCTGCCTCTCTCCCATTCCCAGAAGTAACCCCTGTTACCTTTCTTACCAGCTTCTTATGTGTCCTTCAGACATTCTTTCTGACGATATAAGAATATATATCCTTTTTCTTTAGGTGATATGGTCAAAATCATTCTGTAAAAGAGCTAGTATGAGAAATTCTCATAAGCTAGCTATCATTCCTCCTCTCTGAAAACCCCAGTAATTTCTTCAAAGCCCAAGGTACACACAGCTATGAATAAGCTGTTCACCTCTCCCTGGGAGCAAGTGGTTGAAGCTCAGACAGTACAAAAATATTATTGCTGCCTCGGGGCATGAAGAGAGAGCAGGAGCTTGGAGTTAGGTAAGCTGTCTGTCAGGTGCTGAATAGGAAGGTTGTCCGAATACTGCCGAGCTCCACTACTTTCTCACCATGCTCGTATGCCTCTAATAAAGGTCTTTGGTGTCCTCCCGGGGTCAGGAATTAGGGAGTGTCTTCTGTCTCATGTGCCACCTCCTGTGGTCCCCAGAAGAAGCCAGATTCATCCTGTTCTCACCACTGTGGCCCCCAGGCTCATCTCATTGTTACCCACTTCAGTAGACCAAAGAAAAAGTCAGTGGGAGCCAGCTCAGTGACCCTTTCCATTTTTTCTTTTCCTGTTATACAAGGCTTACACACAGAGTCGCAGAAATGGGCTACAGACTCTGGAATAAACCCTGATTCAGTCTCACTGAATAAATGAAACTGAGCCAGGCACTTCCCTTTAATAGACTTTAATATCTTCATCTATTAAATGGAATTACCAGTAATGACTAAAGTCCTAGAAAGAAAAGAAATAATCTCTTTCATGATTCTCTTATACTTATGAGGCTGGTTTTTTTCCTTTCTTTTCTTTTCTTTTCTTTTCTTTTCTTTTCTTTTCTTTTCTTTTCTTTTCTTTTCTTTTTCTTTTTCTTTTTCTTTTTTTAATGTAGGCTCCACACACTGTGTGGAGCCCAACATGGGGCTTGAACTCATGACCGGGAGATCGAGACCTGAGCTGAGATCAAGGGTCAGATGCTTAACCGACTGAGCCACCCAGGTGCCCCTGAGGCTGGGTTTCTTAAGAACAGAGACCATATCTTATTCAGATCCACGTTTAATAAACGAGTGAGAGGTATTGTCGTTTCCAGTTTATACCTAAATCAACAAACCAAATTTCTCCTTCCTTAGGCATTGACATTCAACCACTGTCTGCGTATGTGGTCGTCAGGTACCTAGACAAAGAAATGGATGGATTATTTTTATGCACTGCCCTCTCCCTGCTTCCCCATAGCAATGGTTTCTGGGTGAAATGGACTATGTGAGTTGATGGGAAGACCAAGTCCATTCTGGGCTTCGGGTTAATTGTGAAAAATCGAGCACTGATTCCCTCCTTTCGTTTTGCTCAGAGTGGCTTTCTCAACACCTACCCACGGCGAAAGGGGAAATGTACTCATTGTCATATCACCTCAGGCATGACTCACGTTTCTTCAGAAACTTCGGTTTATCACAATGAGGCTGGCAGAAGGTGTCACCTGTGCCCCTACTGGCAGTTGAGTGTGTGGAGCAAAATAGAGGTTCCAACGAAGGAAAGGGGATTGGAAGCAATGCCTGGGTCTGTCTTAGAAGGAAGCAGATGAGGTGGTTATTGCATGAAGTGTGAGTAAGAACAAAGCCTTGGAAGAGTCTCTCTCTTCCTGTTCTCTGTCTCTTCACTAAAAACCTCTTTCCTCATTGATAACTGAAATTCCACCATTGGTGATTCGCTTCACTGGGCTGAGAATTGCCCCCACTTTGGCACTCTCCCTCACATGAGTTTTGAGCCTTATTGGCCTTGGAACGTCTCTGTCCAACTGACTCTGTTTGCCTCTTTTCCCATTCCTGTCAGATATGCAGCCTGCTGTCCCTTCCTTTTAAAGTCCCCACCATCAACTTTATCATCCAGGGCTCTCCCCACCCACTGCCACTAGACTGCCTGAGGAGGAGACCACATTCTCCCCAGACTCCCACTTCACTACAAAACCTCTTCTATTTAGGTTGTTTGTTGCCAGTCTCTAAGATGGGGACTAACAAAAATAACAAACAGAGGAAATGACAGAGAAATGCAGAAGTCTTCCAAAGGTATCATCCTGGCTTAGAGTTCCTGAGTCTCCTTCTGAGTCCTCATTTCTCCTGTACGCCTCATTTATTCCCCAGGATGAGAGACAGTCAAACCTTCACATCCCTCCATAGCTTCTCTCCCTTGGCTCATTTTAAAGAGACTGCTGGAGTTGAACAATAGAAGCTTTATTCATTCCTCCAACTAGTATTTATTGAGTAACAACATGTCCCAGGTGCTGAGAATACAGTATTGATCATAATGTTTACAGTCAAGGGACTGAAGTAAGCAAGCAAGCTAACAAGTAGGCTTGATAGGCAGTGGCATGAAGGTGACCAGTGAGGGCTGTGATGAAGGGTGACAGGAGGCAGTGATATTTAAATTAAAACCTAAAGGATGAGAAGAAGCCCGTCCTGGAAAGAGATGGGGGAAGAGCAAGGCAGAACCGGAGAGGGGAAGGGGCAAGTGGAAAGGCCCTGTGTTTGGAAGGATTTGGTGTACTTGAGGAAGAGAGAGAAGGCCAATGTGGCAGCAAAATGTGTGGGGGGAGACTGACACAGATGAAGTTGGGGGGTAAGCAGGGGCCAGAAAACACAGGGTCTGGGGTTTATAACAACATGTTTGTTTTGATAATAAATGCCAGGGGTTTTAAACAATTGAGGGACATGGTCTGATGTGTATTTTTGAAAAATCACTCTGGCAGAAAATGTAGGGAAAATTTAGGTGTTTGTTTACATTTTCAAAAAAGTGTGCCTTGATGGGCTGGTTAGTATCACCTCATCTTAACTTGATGATTTATCATTGAAGAGAAAGATGACACCCACCTCTGTACTGACAAAGCCTCCTGTGGGAATTGGAGGTGTAGCCCAGACCTGTACCCCAACTGTGTGGGGAGTTCATTCTTTCCAAGGTGAGGGGTGCAGGAAACAGAGGGGTACAGGAAATGGGAGAAGATACTGAAGGTAGGAGAAGCTGGAGCAGCCAGTGAGGGTGTGAGAACAATCTTTTTAATGCACCTCAACATGAAGCTTGGGCCTTTGGAATCTCCCTTCCTGATCGTTCTGAGATGAGCTTTCTACTAAATCCCCTAAATCTAGATTTCCTTTCCTAATAAGTCTTAATGGATTATTGAACAGAACTCTCTAGATATCACTCACTTCCCAGTTGTATCTTGACTTTGGGAAGTTAAGCATGATTGGGATGACATAAAGTGTTCAAAAATGTTTGTGTGTGTCAATACTAGAGACCCAAGAGGAGTGTGACAAACGAATCTGACTAAGAATCGCCGGGTGATTGTCCTGGCCAGTGTGCTCTCCCAGCACTAGGCTCTAGGCAACACTTAGGAGGCTGACTTGCCATTAGGATGCTAACTCTACAGAATCTGCCCAGAAATACTATAAGAAGTGTCTGGGGAGGCTCCCCCCGGATCCTGCCATCTTTCCACGGTGCTTTTGCCATTTCCAAGCAGAAGGAGGCTGGAAGGCTTCCAAAGGAAAGCTAAACAGGAAGCATATAATTTCCAAGGAGCTGACGGATCACTTTCAATCAGACCGCTTGGCTCTCATAACATTTCCGAGCTCCTTCTCAGAGAAACACTCTCCCTCGTCAGCTAAGGCTCTGCTAAGAGGATTTACTCCCACGGTCTCACTTGGCAAAGCTACACAGAAGACTACTAAGTCTGCATCCCTAGGCTTCATTCTTCTCCATCATTCCAGAATCCAATTTTCAACTGCAGGTTTGTCATTTCCTGGATACCCCACCAATGTCTTTCAGTCAACGGGTCCCAAACCAACTCATCATCTTCCCCTCTCCTGGTTTCCCTGTTTCTGTTAATGGAATCACTGTTCCCTCTGCTACCCTGGCTGGAAACATCTGAGTCATCCTTGACTCATCCTTGTCTCTTATTCTCTAGAGCAAATCAACTGCCGAATCATGTAGTATCTATTTCCGTGATGTCACTTGAATTCATCCCCTCCTTCCTATTGCCGCCATCTCTCCTGGGTGTAGGCTCTCATTACTTCCCCCTCGACAGGAACATCCTCACTTTTCCCCTCACTAATAAGCCACCTCCGTACTGCTGCTGACATAAGGCTTCTCACACACAGACCGACCACATGGCTCTCGTAGCAGCAGCCCGCCGTGGTTCCCACATTAAATACAAACTGTCTTTTCACTTATAAGGCACCATTCCTTTTCTCATACTCCATGTTCAAGGGAAACTTACTAATTTCTGGCAGAGGGCATGACTCTTTTTTTCCTTCCTTGAACCCTCTCAATGAATGATCTCGTGGAAAAGTAAGATCGTCTTATATGACCAAATTCTGTATTTATGCAGTTATATGCTTGTTTTATCTCCTCAGGAGCGTCACTGTTGCTGTGTTATTTGCCTCACATAACACTGGAGCACATGCATGTACCCGGCGCTGTTCACCCATGTGAAAAAATTTAACTTTCATAACAATTCTAATTGTATCCTCCATTTTGCCGTTGACAAAACCGAAGCGCAGAGAAGCTGAGTAACGTGCTGAGCTTCCATTACTAATAAGTGACAGAGCCAGGATTCAAATGCACACAGTCTGGCCCCAGAGCCTGTGCTCTTAACCAAAGAACTCACATCATCTTTGTTACCTGCCTTCCTGATATCATAGTTGGGATTTAGCTAATGTTTTATAACTGAACTGAGGCGTAGGGCCTGTGTCCGTTAACGGTCAGAAATATCAATGGTAGGCTGAGTGTGCCAATGTAAGCTGATATCAGGAGCTGACTGAAGGTGTTTCCCAGGACATCACTGTGAAGACGAGAAACATCATTGTGCTATTTTTTCCTACTTATTCTTTTTTTTTTTTCTTATTCCAGTACATGGGCTGTATTGAAGTACTGCAGTCAATGAGGTCACTGGATTTTGGAATGAGAACCCAAGTTACAAGGTAAGAGAAAAAAAAAAATGGGAGAGGCTTTTCGGGCTGTAGTTTAAAGTCAGAATAGTTTCTCCCTGTAGGAATTTCATGCCAGCCTTCAAAGTCACCATGGGCTTTTACTTATGGCTGGAAGGTAGAACATAGCCCAGTGACCTCGGATGAGGGGCTCATCATGTGAAAGTCTTCCCAAAGGTGTGGTGGAGCGTCTGCATTCCATGTAAGAACTGAGAAGATGATGCGGTCATAGAAATACCTGGTTTTCCAGGTACGTAAAGTATTTACGAGCATGCCTAGATATTAACATTACAGGAGGTCAGACCTGTTGAAGAAGTGGCTGAAAAGAAGACCAGGGAAGAGCTTTCTGTATCAGAAAGCCTAAGTTCTCCCCATTTATGAGGCATAGAACCTGCTTGCTCCTTGTCTGAGTCTTCCTTCTCTGTGTACAGTGAGCTGTGTGGAATTGAACCAGGGGAGCCTTACCCAGCATAGGGGAAGAACCAAATTCATTATTATACAGAGCACAGGTCACAAGCAGATGTACAAGGCATGGGTCATTAAGGTCGAGTTCAAGGCAAGAATGGAAAAAGGAACAAGCAAGTGCCCAGACTGGTAACTGGGAGAATTGTGAGGTGAGAGGACTGGGTTGATGTGAGTGATTCAGGATGAAGCCTCGGGCATCTTTTCTACGTGGTGTCACCGTGTGTCTCCGGGACAAGGCACAGTGCCCATCTGCGTCTGTGGTTGCAGGCCACCCTTTCCAAAGGTGAATGTTCTCATTATGAAGTCAGGATAACTCTTCCTAATGCTCATCCCATGAAATTGTAGGCCTAGGAAAAGTGTCCTGTGGTTCAAAGTTTTGGGGAAAGGAATCACATTACTCTTTAGGAGAGTGGCAGTATATAAGAGAATATTAAAAACCCTGAGAAGTCCTGTGTAGCAGTTTAAAAAATTCTATCTCAAGATTGTCTAAACTTATTTGGCCCCAGAATCCTTTTTTTTCATGTAACATAAATGAACATCCCACGTATCCCTAGGGTTCCGTGAAATGCACTCTAGGAAATGATATTTTGGACTCACTAGGATGCATTCTAATCTGTCTTCCCAAATTTCTCACCAACCCCCAGTATTCCCTACGGGGCCACACAGATGAAATCTAATTCTACTTCTTTTGTACTCTTGGTGGCCACCCCAGTTCTGGGCACACGGAGAAGGCTCAGTGGAGATTATTGAATAAATGCATGATTCCACCTGATTACCTCCTGGGATTTGGAGATAGCTGTGTTTCTTCTCTTGAGTTTTCTCTTTTCCAATCTTAGTCCCTTCAACTATTCTTGCAGGTGGCCTCGTGTCTAGATGGCGTTCTCCCCTATTAGTCCTCCTTTGGATGTGTCCAGGCTTTATTGTCATCCCAATGATCCTTAACCTGGAGAAAACCCTTTCTCCAATCCTGAGCAGATTACAGATGGAAGGAAGAAGGTAGCTACCACAGGTGTCTGGAATGGGGACACCGGACAAAAGAATGCCCACTGTCCTTACCCAAGAATGACTGATTTTGTGTCCATTCATCTACTCATTGTCTTTCACTCCAATATTAATGGAGTGCCCATTAAGTGCCTGAAACTGTTCAAGAATTGAGGACGCAGAAGTCTCTGACCTCACGGAGTTTATGTTCTAGCTGGGGAAACAAGGCTATAGCAAGGAAACAAATAAGTATACAAAATAGTTTCATGTAGTAATAAGTGCCATTACTGTCATAATAAAATAGGGTAAGGGGATAGAGACGTAGGGGGTGGGCTTTTATTTTTTTATTTTTAAATTTTTAAAAAATTTGTGTGTAGTTGATACACCATGTCACACTAGTTTCAGGTGTGCAACATAGTGATTCAACTTCTCTCTACTTTATGCTGTGCTCACCTCAAGTGTAGCTACTATCTGTCTAGGGACTGAGCTTTTAAATTTTATTTCCTAGCTATAAAAATACTGTATGGCTACTTAGAGCATTTGGAAAATACAGGAAAGTATGAAAAAAAGAAAATCGCTCATCATCTCACCTAAGATAATGTCTACCAACATTTTGTGTTTTGGAATACCTTCCCGGTCTTTTTCATACGTGAACGTACAATGATTTTTGTAGAAAAATCTGGAAAATAGTTGATACTACTTCTATCATCTTGAGCATATCCCTGTTGCTAAATATTCAAAACTATCATTTATTGTAATAAAATATGCATAACATAAAATTTACCATCTTAATCATTTTTAAGTGCACGGCTCAGTAGCATTAAGGACATTCATGTTGTTGTGCAACCATTACTAGCATCCATTTCCAGAACTTTCTCATCTTCCCAGATTGAAACTCTGTGCTCATTAAATAGTAACACCTCATTCCCTCCTCCCACAGCCCATGGCAACCACCATTCTACTTTCCGGGTCTATAAATTTGGCTACTCTGGGTACCTCTTGTAAGTGGATCATGTAGTGTTTGTCCTTTTGTGACTGATTTATTTCATTTAGTACAATGTCCTTAAGGTTTCGAACAAGACCAAACAGTATAACTGTTTTGAAGGCATTTGGTGTGTATTGCTAAATTATGCTGCTGAAGAATTGACTACTTGACAGTCTTCTCTCAGCCATGTAGTATCTTATTTTCAGTATCAATTTTTTAAATCTTTGTGAACTGGGAAGTTTATATTTTCCTATTATTTAGTAAATGGTAAAAGATTATTTTTTTCTCTGCCATGAAGATTCAGTGTATAACTAATGTACACACCCAAGGGAAGGAGTCCGGCATGATATCTGGATGTTAGTCTTTGTAGATGTGTCCCTGTGTGATTCAAGCATGGCACTTTGTACTCTGGGGAGATGTGTGCAGGCTCGAGGATTTCTCTACAATCTCCAATTCATGCCCCGTTTCCCAAATATTTACTGTTCTTCCTTCTCTTTTAATTTTTCTGTCTTTATCTCCTTCTCCTCTCCTTCTCTCTCAACTTATATGTGTTTTGACATTTGGCCACCTTTCAAGTTGCATTGTTACCAATTATCTTGGATGTTATCATTAAAACATTAGATTTAGTCAGGTTTCAAGTTATTTTAAATTTAAAGTTCACGTATTCGCAAAGTTTCATTTAACTCATAATCCTACTCAATTCGAGAGGAAAGATTTCACTGGACTGGTTAGAATGCCAAAAGAAAGAACTTTATTTTGTGCAACCACGGCTATCTTCTTACCCTCACCATCAAACAAACATAAACATAGTCAACCAGGTGTGAATGCTGATGAAGTAGTGTATCTAATTGCCACCATAGATACAAACGATGATATTTCAGGCTGATGTCCCACCCATGATAAATGGTCTCGCCATCTCTAAATTAGTTAATACATTATTCCAGACAATGGGAAACAGCAATGGGAAATTCCTGATGATCAAGAGGGAGCCACGATTAAGATCTAACAAGTGGGTCAGCATTTGAAACAGAGAAGAAAGGTGGAGTAGAATTCTTATCTTCATGACAGAATTTTTTGCCAATTGTTTGAGGGCTGAATCCACAGGATTTCTAGAACACAGAGAGTACTCAAATAGAGCAGAGAAAAAAGAAAAGGACAAGAGGCCTTTCACTTTCTCAGCAGTTCCGTGGATCATACCCCTTTCAAAGCGTCTATCACACCCCTCCAGATTTAGTCCCCAAAGGAGCTCCGTGGGTGGCTTCTACTGTTGTTCTGCCGCTAATTCTCACCCAGACATTTATCCTCTTGACTGATTTAGGACCAGGTCTCAGTTTTTAGTAACCAGGTATTCATGCAACAGCGCAAAGGAGGAGTTTTTCCTGATAGAAAAGAGAAACAAGATCATTAGGACAACAAAGGCTCACCGCCACAGTTGTCTTTAAAATGTCTAGAGAACAGTATCAAGAGGAAATAAGAGAAAGGGAAAGTGAAAATCATGCTGAAGAGGATATAGTCATTTGCTCTCTTCTAAAAGAGTTTCTGTCTTGGTTTTTAAAACAAAGCTAAAGAAAACAAAATACCCCATTCGATCTAAGTCAGGTGCACACACACACACACACACACACACGCATACACACTCACACAAAATAAGTTAGGTCACTAAAACCTGAAGCCCGTTTTCCCTCCTTTGAGTAAACATCTAGATCATGCAAAGAAGAAAAAAAAAATCTTCCCTCTCTCCCTGAGGGTGCCTCCTTCTTTGTGTCTAAGGTGGGAACCTGCCTCAGATACCAAAGGAGGGATAAACACACTTCGGGGTAAACCCAATGAGTGGAGCTGGTGCGACAGGACTTGACTGTCAATCCTAAAGAACAGAACTTCATAGGAAACTGTCGAGGGGACATTAGTTCTTCACATTCATCACAGGGCATCGTTTATTTCAAGGGGCAGGGCTCACTGCTGGTGGGAGGGACCTCAAGATCATTGTCTTACTACTCTGTCCTCTTCCTGTATTTACTGTCTTGTGTTTGTAACTCGTATTTGGTAATGAAATCAGCCAGGCTAAGCACGAGACACCCAGCACAGGATCTGCCCACACCAGGCTCCAGGACAGCTGGGAAGCGGCAGCTGGCCGCGGGGTTGCCTCATTCCTGTGACTGCCATCCCTGGGGGTCTATGAAGTTGAATGTGGAGCTCTTAGACAATGGGTGGTAAATGCTCCCATTTTAGGGTCCTGGCTTCGGATTCATTTTCTCTAGTTGATCGTAAGGGGCTGCACATCATGAATTAATTTATCTGCTCCATTCCATTCCATTCCACGGGGGCAGAAAAACCTTGAGCAGCGCTGGTTTTTGAACTGTGGCTGTAGACACGAAGCAGGCTATTTGTGTGATTTGGTACTGGGTAAAGCAATGAGGAAGCAGAGATCGTAACTCAGAGGATATTGTAATTGGACTAATTTCCTGTTTGTGAAACGTTACTGCTAATGAACAGTGATTCTGCAAATTTAATTCACTATCTTGAAATTTTGATTCTTTGGCTCCAACAGGACGTTAAAGGCAGTTCTTCAGAGACAAATGCATAGCGCGTGCGTGTGCGTGCGTGTGTGTTAACAGCCATTTGATGCAAAGCCGATCCATGATGCAGCCGAACATTTACATAAAGGCCTGTGTTTGTGGTTTCTAAGGCATGTGACCATGAGGAGGGAAGTATTCGTGGAGGTCAAATATCTGTATGTTTGGTGGCTAAATTAAGATATCTGTTTGAAAATAGGCTGGGATTTATCTAAATGCCCTGAGGATTCGAGGGACGAGATCAGTCGCAGCTACCCAGGGATAAGATACGTGTCTCTGTATAAAACTTGGAGTAGCTGGGGCACCTCAGTGGCACAGTCCGTTAAGCGTCCGTTTCTTGGTTTCTGTTCAGGTTGTGATCTCAGGGTCGTGGGATTGAGCCCCGACTCGGGCTCCACGCTCAACCCAGAGTCTGCTAACGTTTCTCTCTCCCCCTCTGTCCTCACCCCCACTCTCTCTCTCTCAAATAAATCAATCAGTCTTTAAAAAACGAAACAAAACACTTAGAGTAACTGCACTGAATCTGGTGTGTGGGTTCTTTGCTGATTTCTGAGGAGACCATGGGAGTCAGTAGGATTGTAGCCCACGCGGCATACAAAACACACACCGCCAATGTGGGCAGAAAACAGAGTCTCTTCACTTGCTGTGCAAGGAGACATTCCTCAAGGAAGAGGTTTACTGAGAGTGGTAAGGAGGAAAAACATCAGGAGTTTTTAAGTTCTAGTTTATGGTGGTCACACTAAGGCTTGAAACCAAGCCCTCTGGCTGAGAGGGAATGTACGTAATTAGATAAAACAAGCACCATTGTTCAGCGATCAGGAAAGAACGTTAGGACCCCAGTAAGGGTCCAGGGTCCCAGAGTCAAGGTTTATAACCTTTACCAGCTGGTGAGAACAGCTACAATAAAACCTAACAGTCAAATACTCTTCGGCAAGCACTGATTTAAGTGGAAGTACTTCCTGTCACACACGTGTAGATGGCAGGAAGCTCTTGCTGGAGGTTTTGAGTGGTGTGTGTGTGTGTGGACAGTGACTGTCTCTTCTAGTGTCAAGTTTCACAGCTCTCCAGTTCCTCACAACCTATTTAGGACTGAGATCTCATTTCTCAGATATCTGAGATGAAATAGTCAATTAAAGTCCTTTTAGAAGACTCCAAAGATCTAGTAATAAAAAAAAATGTCTCCAAGCATTGGGAAGGGGTCTGATAGCATGACAGAGTCAAGTGAAGGGAGAGAGGGTATGAAAGTCGATGGCACTGTTTTGCTCAGTCGTTAGTGCAATGTCTTTCACATGTGGGTGCACGGTTACTATTTGCGTGAACAGGTGTAAGACAACCCACAGAATAAGAACAATATATTCAAATCATATATTTGATAAAGGGTTAATCTCCAGACTATATGAAGGACTTATACAACGCAACAACACCAAAAAACAAACAACTTTAGGAAAAAGTGGGCAAAGGACTTGAACAGACATTTCTCCAAAGAAGACATCCAAATAAGCACATGAAAAGATGCTCAATGTCACTAATCTTTAGGAAAATGCAAATCAAAACGCAATGAGATTGCACTGCACACTCATTAGAATGACTGTTATTTAAAACACACCTACACAAATCCACAAAACAGAAAATAACAAATCTTAGCAGGGTGTGGAGAAATTAGGAACTCTTGTGCATTCTTGGTGGCAATGTAAAATGGTGCAGCCACTAGGGAAAACAGCATGGGAGTTTCTAAAAATATTAAAAATAGAATTACCATATGATCCAGCAATTCCATTTCTGGGTATAGTTCTAAATGACTAGAAAACAGCGACTCAGGGGGCGCCTGGGTGGCACAGCGGTTAAGCGTCTGCCTTCGGCTCAGGGTGTGATCCCGGCGTTATGGGATCGAGCCCCACATCAGGCTCCTCCACTATGAGCCTGCTTCTTCCTCTCCCACTCCCCCTGCTTGTGTTCCCTCTCTCGCTGGCTGTCTCTCTCTCTGTCGAATAAATAAATAAAATCTTAAAAAAAAAAAACAACAACAGCGACTCAGATATTTGTTCATCCATGGTCAGAGAATCATGATTCACCAAACACAAAAGGTGGGAGCAACCCAAGTGTCCACTGATGGACAAATAGATAAACTAAATGTGAGACACACACATACACACACTGGAATATTAGCTTTAAAAAAAGAACACCCTGCCCGTTGTGACAACATGCGTGAACCTGGAAGGCATTATGCCGAGTGAAATAAGCCAGAGAAAGACAAACATGGGGAATCTTAAAAAAAAAAAAAAAAAAAAAAAAAGTGGAACAACAGAAAGTCTAACTCATAGAAGCAGGATAGAATGGTAGTTGCTGGGGTTTGGGGGTTGGGAAATGGGGAGATGTTGGCAAAAGGGCGCCAACTTTTAATTTTAAGATGATCAACGTCTGAGGATCTAATGCAGAGCATGGTGACTATGGCTGATAACACTGTATTGTATAATCGAAATTTGCTGAGACTAGATCTTAAGTATTTTCATACACACAGACACACACGAAAGTTAAATACGGGAGGTGACAGATGTGTTAATTAGCTTGATTATGGGAGTCCTTTCACAATGTCTATGTAAATCAAATCATCACATTGTACCCTTAAAAATATGACAATTTTATTTGTCAACGATACCTCAATAAAGTGAGGAAATTGGTACACGCTACAACCTGAATGAGCCGTGTCTTCATCTGTTTGGGCTGCTGTAACAAGATACCACACACTCGGTAGTTTAGAAACAACAGATACTAATTTTTCACAGTTCTGAAGTCTGGATGGCTGAGATCAGGGTGATAGCATGGTTGGGTGAGGGCCCTTTTCTGAATCACAGACTTACTGTATTGCGAAAGGGGCTGGGAGCTCGGTGATATCTCTTTAGTAAGAGCATTAATCTCCTTCATGAAAGCTCCATCCTCCTGACAAAATTACTTCCCAAAGACCCCACCTACTCCTACCATTCATTGCCTTTGGGGATTGAGATTGCAACATGCAAATTTTGGGAAGACACCACCATTCAGATCATAGCAAACCTTGACGATATTATGCAAAGTAAAATAAGCCAGTCACCAAGGGACAGATACTGTGTGATATCACTTACACAAAGTACCTGGAGTTGTCGGATCCAGAGACAGGAAGTAGAGTGGTGGTTGCCAGGGGCGGGGGTGGTTGTCAGGGAGTCGGTGCTTAGTGGGGACGGAGTTTCAGTTTGGAAGTTGAAGAGTTCTGGAGATGGGTGGGGGTGATCATTGCACAACGAAGTGAATGCACTTAATGCCACTGAACCGTACACTTAAAAACAGTCACAATGGCAAACTTTATGATTATGTGTATTTTACTATAATTTTTTTAAAGTACAGTTACTAGGTAGATGAGTTATATTTTGGGAATACTCAGTATGGTGTAAGTGAATTGTATGTTGTTGAAAGCCAGTAGGAGAAGGATAACTGAAGCTTCAGGGCTTGAGTTTCCAGCAGGTCCTCAGCCAAGAGAATTTGGTAAGGGGGCAGAGTGGCTTCTTCTATTTTCGTGACAAAGAAACCCAACCAAAAGCCACACTGGCTGAAAGGGCTGCTAGAGGACAAGAGGCAAGAGTAGATACCAATAGCTAACGCTTGTTTCCCACTGCACAGTGGTCTATTTTGAACTGCACAAACACCCTGAGAGGAGGGTACTCGAATTCCCCAATTTAAAGCAGGGGAAGCTGAGGCTCAGAGAGGGTAAGTGACCATCCCAAGCCCACACAGCTCTTTTGCTGGAGTTCAAACCCAAGTACTCTCACTCCATATCCTGCCCCTACAGTACTTAATGTTTCCTAGTGACATTGCTTTGAAGCTAAGAAACTGCTCTTTTAGCCGTGAATAGATTAAGATGGTGGGGGACCATTGAGAGAATAACAGCAGGCCTGAGTCATCTTTAAAAATCACTTCTAAGTGAGAGAACAGCAGCGCAGCTATGATCTTCGTCACCGATGTCAATCCTCTGTGGGTCATCTCATTTTAACATTTTGTCACTGTTTACAGTGGAAAAAAATTTTTTTTTTCTGATTGCAAAAAGTAAATCTGACTTATTGTGGGAACTGGAAAGTAGGGCAAAATAAAAGAGAAAACCAGACAACTCACTGGAGATAACCAAGAGGAACAGTTTGGTCTAAGGGTTTTCCTGTCATATGTTTAATACCTAAAGTGAAAGTGTATAATGCTTATTGATTTGTTGGGTGTTTTTGTCACTTGCTGTGCACATTTTCTAGGTCGTGAAGTATTGCTTTGACCTGAGCTTTCAGGTGGGAGAAATCATTTTAAGTGCATCTACTTGTCATAGGTATATTTATGAAGAGTCCTTTTGCTTTAAATAACAGAAAATGACTCTGCCTAGTTTAAGCCCAAAGGGGGGTTTCCTGAAGGGATATTGGGGCAGCTCATGGAAACTGGAAAACCATGAGCAAACTAGTAGAAGGTCAGGGGTCTGGGGTCCTGAGCCCCCAGCAGGAGGACTCCAGAGATTCCCCATCTTTGGTTCTCTAGGTTCCAAATATCAAATTCCCAGGGGAGACGGTGCTTGGGACCTAATCCTGCACTCATCACTTTTGGCCAGGACAGAGTTGCATGATGAAAATACAGTACTTCCATAATAATCACATATTGGGAAGTGGAGTGGCTGGGGAGAAGGAAGAAGAACAGAAAAAGCAGGAGGAGAAAGAGGCTTACGAGATGGAAGTAGTTGACGCAGTAAAACATTGACTTCTTCCTCATAGGGAAAGGAAGACATTAGCTCAATTTCCTTGGACACCTTTAAAAAAAGAAGATTGGCACTATTTAAATCATCCCCAAAATGCTCTACTAAATCCAAGGTTTGCTAAATTGCTAATCGAATGTCTCATGTTATTATAGCTAGTGCATTAATTTTAGAACATAATTCAATTAAGCTGTATTTTTGTGGGTGACAAACTTTGAGACTACATGTATAGGTATTGTGTATGTTTATTTCCCTTTTATAGGACTTAGGGCAGTGGGGTTTGGTGTTTTTTTTTTTTTTTTTGGAATTTTTTTTATTATGTTCCATTAGCCAACATATCATTCGTTCTTGACGCAGTGTTCCACGGTTCATTAGTTGCATATAACACCCAGTGCTCATCAACAGCAGTGTTTTAATGCTTCAGATATTTATAGAGGTTTGTAAAATGGTCATTCTTTTTGTTCCATGACAAGTTGTTTACAGTATCTGTATTTTATTTGTGGAGGAGTCTTTGGTCAGGAATGAAACTCCCAATTATAGCATCTTTTCCATGGAAAATGTGATCCACTTTATGAAGCAGTTTCTAAAAATATGTTGCAACTAAAACCGGGGCCTGCTAATTTGTCCATATGAGTCTATAGAAACTTACAGGTAGGCAGATGTTATCACACAAACACAGACACACGCAAGCACACACTCTCAGAAGGGTCGTATGTACACATGTACTGAGCCAAGTGAGAAGGGTTAGCTGCCCATGTCTAAATATGGATGGTAGAGGGTGGCCTCACGTGTTTTGAGGAGGAACAAATTAATTCAGAGCTTAAAATGCATGAATGTGAAAGTCTATGCATTTTGGGGAGACCCCAGTGTTTTTAGCTCCAATTGTTGAGTGCAATAGCTTTCTGCAGTGATTTTTTCCCCTAGGCCTCCTTTACTGTGCAGAGCCAGATGAGAAGGCATTTGAGTATCTCCCTTTTGTAGCCCTTTTTGGTTTCCTATTGAAGTCAGAACTGAATTTGTAGCACCCCAAGCATTGTCAATTATAGTCAGTGCAAATGTTCTTCAGGAGCAAGAGAATAGATTTCTAATTTTGATTTTGACAGACACACTGGTCTGAAGCATTTAACAGTGCAAGTAGAATAGGCTTTTTGAACCAGTGTTCCTAGAAACACCAAGGCTGTAGCTTCATGGAAGCATCTTGAAAAAGCTCAGAGTGCATCCCAGACTGTGTCTGGCCCAGAAGGGGTTGGGTCCCCTGTGGTTCTACTTCAATGGACTAATCATAAGAGCTCCATCATCTGTCATCTTTGGGTTTGAAGGGTCTTGTGGAAGCCTGGTTCATAGCCCTGGCAGGTTTCAAAGGCACAGTGCCTAAGATATAGTTGGATCAATAAGTATTTATTGATTAAGAGAGAGGTTTCTTCTCTCCTCAGGTCTTCTCAGGCCTAATCACAGATCTTGAGGTGACTCTGGAGGACTTGAAAGCTACATGGTCACTGCTGGTAGGCAGAGGAAAGCAGAAAAGACCTAGAGAATCTACCAACATGGAATCTGGCATCCTAAATGAGGTCAGATTCCAGAATGAGGATCTCTCAGACAATTGGGTCAGGCCCCTAGCTCCAAGGCAGAATGCTTGGCACATGGACACCATTCATATATATTGCTAAACAAAGGAATAAAAATAAATTCACTGAAGATACTCAGTTCGGTTCAAAGACCCTTGGGGCTCAAGGAGTTGATTCAGATGAAGAGAAAGATTTCTCAATCCCCATGGAACTGGTTTCAGCCTCTTTCTAGTTTCAACTGTTAGCAAGCAGTCTACAAAATAGTTCATGATTAAGTAATAGCTACTATCATCAGCACTGTCATCATCACAAAAGTTGACATTTGTAAAATAGATATCACTATTAATCTTATTTTGCCCATGAGGATACCGAGACTTAGAGAAATTATGGAATTCACCGAGGTCACCTAGCACGTTACTAAGTGGTGGCACCAGAAACCAGATCTGCCTGAATGTTTGTACTTGCCTTCATCAAAATGAGAGAACTTTAAGGAACAAAGCTCAGGGAAATGCTGAAAGCCAGAAGTGGCAGAGTAAGGAAGTGTTGAGTCCTCAGTTTGGAATGTGGCCTGGATTCAATATGCCAGATCCTTATTTGTGAGTTCTCTCCGGAAGGGCCTTCATAATGATAATCACAAATCTGTAGGTGAGGATACTTTTAGTGATGTTTTCTGATCTCTACTAAGGACAGATAAAGATTGTGTCAGACAGTGGTTCTCAGACTTCAGCATGCAAGGGAATCTGTCACTTGGAGGACTTGCTGAAACATGTTGTACCCCAGTCTCAGAGCTTTTGATTCAAGAATTTGCATGCCTATCAAGTTCCCAGGTTTTGCTGATGCTGCTGGTCTGGGAACCACCCTTTGAGAACCATAGGTAGAAGGGAAGCCTGGCCTGTGGTTTCAAAACGAGGTTTACGGTTGGGCCATGGATCATATGGAAACCCCTTAATTTTGAAAACGTGTTTCTCCAGAAAATCCCCCAAAGCATCTGGAGGTTTTTATTGTTGTTCTGTTTTTGTTTTTAAGAAAAGGGCAAAGCCTGGGGAATGCCGGCGCAGCGAGTTCTAATTTTGCTGTATGTATGTGTATATACAGCCGGGAAAATCAATGATGCAGTTCCTTTTGGGAAGAGTGAGCCAGATGGAAGGCACTCAAAATTCATTAAAAACTAATCTCAGCATGAAAGAGTCCTTTCTTTGATAAAAAGAGAGCTTTGTGGCCAAAGGAAAGGCAGGACAGTTGGTGCGTGTCTCCACCTGCCAGGCAGGCTTGTTCCATGCCCTACTGGTATTCTCCTTAGGAAAACTGAGAATTGCCTCACAGAGGAAGTGTGCAGCTCTGACCCCTTTAATTAAACATGAGTTGTAGCTTGTGAGAGCTGCACCTACTCTATGAAAATGGGTGCTTTCATGTATGATTGAACAATACAAGGGTGGATCTTTTTGATCCAGATTATCTGAGCCACTAATGAGAATTTCTCTGAAAATAATCTTTTTCCACTGTCATCTGTGACAACACAGATTGTGAAAAAAAAAGGACATGCTCTAGTTAAGTGTGTATGCCAATGTCAGGTGGCATCATTCTGGCTGCAGCTCACGAGCAGGGCTGAGGCTGGATGTAGAAACAGACTCAGGTGGAGAGCTAAATGCAGAGGCTTAGTGGGTGGGCTCTCAGGATCCGCAGGTGAGGGAGTGAGGGTTGCAGCACCGGGCGGGGGGTGGGGGATGTTGACCAGCGATGCCATCTCAACAAAGGCCTGAGCAGATCTCATAGGTAAAGAGGCCAGGCCTTGGAACTTTGTATTGACCTGTCACTGGATGCCCGCTATCTCTGGAGAGGGGACGTAACCGTGGGCAAGGCAATTGCCTTAAGGAGAAGACAGTTTCTGGGGAAGGAACTTAGCCTTGAGCCATTAGCAGTGAACACTCCAGCAATAGGGGCAATGAGTACCTCTGTGCTGAAGGGGGAGCTGGACAAAGGGATCTCACCATGATTCAGTGCCACGGAGCTGTCTAAACATTTACGCGTTCTGCCTTTGCAGAAACTTGTACTGTCCATTATTAGTTGCATAACAGGCATGATCGGACCTCTTCTCCAACATATTATTTATAGCACCCCAGTTATAACACGGAGGATGCTCTGCTGGGAACTAGGCATTGTAAAAGCAGGTGACACCCATTCCTTAAAGCAGACGACATTATAAGGATAAAGCACTGACTTGCTCAGGGTCACAGAACTTGTGAGAGCTTAGCTACTTTTGGAACTTTGGCTGTGTGCTTGCAGAGCCCACGGAACAAGCCTTTTTCTAGGTTCTGTTTTCATGTGGAAGAGGAGTTAGAGATAAATTAAAGCCCTTAACATTTTTTCCTTTTAACACATTTACTATAATTTTGCGCTTGCATTTACTTCTGTATTCCTTCATGTCCTTGGCACTGGGTAATGCACATGGCATCACTTAATGAAGGTTAGTTGATATTAAAACAAAACAAAAAAGAATTTCAGTTCCCCGCTTTCTCCACTGAGTGCTGGTAGGAGGCACAAAGAATGGAAGATGATAATTCACAGTTTGTAAAAGGAATTCCATAATTCTTATATGTATACCAAAGACCCACCTCTTATAAAACCCAGCTTCTTGTACCAAGAAACAGTAAGACCGAGTCCAAAATATATATAAATAATTTTTGTAAAGATTAAAAGTTTGTGCTCTAATAGGTTTTCCATAGCTGACCATGACCCCAATGGCTCTAACGTTCATTTTTGGTTTGCTCCAGAAGAAGGGTCAGCGAACCACAGCGTGAGGGCCTAATTCAGCCTACTACCTGATTTTGATTTTTGCCACCTTGTGACCCAAAAATGGTTTTGACCTTTTTAAATGGTTCAGGAAAAAAAAAATCAAAAGAAGACTATTTCATGACACGTGAAAATTATGTGGAATTCAGATTGCAGTGTCCGTAAGTGTTATCATCACACGATCACGCCCATTCATTTGTATATTGTCTGTGGCTGCTTTCCTAGCTACAACTGCAGAGTTGAGTAGTTGTGACAGAGACCGTATGGCCAGCAAAGCCTAACGTTTTTACTGTCTGGCCCTTTAGTGGAAAGGCACGCCAACTGCTGCTGTTAAGAGACTCTCAACGTTAGCTCTGTTAGAAACACTTGAGGGAGCTTTTAAACCTCCCCGTCTCCAGGCCCCACCCTGGACCAATTAAAGCAGTCTGGAGCTGAGACCCTGTCTTCAGGATTTGTTAAAGCTCCCTTGTGTTTCCCCAGTGTGTGGCCAAGGTTGAGAACCACCACCTAGAGCATGAAGGCATTTGGAAGGACAGGTGCACGAGGTCTTTCGGCATCCAGGCTGCCAGATGGGAGGGAGAATGCAGGTCACTCATCACCGCCTGTGTGTTCCGGGGGCAATGACAGCAAAGATGTTCAGGACCTCCAGATGCCCTCTGGTGAAAGCCCTTCCCACAAGGAGCTTGGCAGGGTTGAAGGAGAAGGGGGAGACGAGAGGATTATACCAAATATCTAGCCCAGCATATTGAATGACTGAGTTGAAGAGAGATTTCCCCCCAAATGGAACACCATCCCTACCCTAGTTGCTAGGAGTGGGTGACCTAATTCCTTAGCATCCACTAGCACAACCGTTTGGCTGAAACTGCAGAATGTAGAACCAGGTATCCTGTGCAGTGAGACCAACAGAAGTTTTAATCAACTGCGTGGTGCATGGACTGATCTGCTTCAGAACCACCTGGAGACTCCAGAGTCCCACTCCAGACCTATAGAGTTAAAATCTCCAGGCATAGTCCCAGGAATCTACATTTTAACCAGCATCCTAGATTTTTAAGGACTTTATTATTATTATTATTATTATTTTTTAAATAATAATTTTTATTATGTTATGTTAGTCACCATACAGTACATCCTTAGTTTTTGATGTAGTGTTCCATGATTCATTGTTTGCGTATAACACCCAGTGCTCCATGCAACACGTGCCCTCCTTAATACCCATCACCTGCCTATCCCAGTCCCCCACACCCTCCCCTCTGAAGCCCTCAGTTTCCCAGAGTCCATAGTCTTTCGTGGTTCATTCCCCTTCTGTTTACCCCCCCTTCATTCTTCCCTTCCTTCTCCTACTGATCTTCCTGCTATTTCTTATGTTCCATAAATGAGTGAAACCATATGATAATTGTCTTTCTCTGCTTGACGTATTTCACTTAGCATAATCTCCTCCAGTCCCGTCCATGATGCTGCAAATGTTGGGTAATCGTTCTTTCTGATGGCTGAGTAATAGTCCATTGTATATAGGGACCACATCTTCTTATAGATTTTCAAGGACTTTAAAGTTTAATCACTACCTACTTAAACGGTTATGCTGTTGAATTTTTAGCAGATATGCAGGCATTAGCTGTCCTACCATTATTTGCCACAGTGGACTCAATGGGCTAGGCCAGTATGGATTCCTCTGAAGTGGGCACACACATGAAAAAAAAGAGGGACTTACCAAGTAAGATCTATAATATATATATGCCAAATGGCCTTTCAAATAACCAGAGTTATTTTTTTAAAAAAACACTGGAAAACAGTGTCGAGGTCCCTTAAAAAGTTAAAAAATTGAACTACCCTATGACCCAGCCATTGCACTACTGGGTTTTTACCCCAAAGATACAGACGTAGTGAAGAGAAGGGCCATATGTACGCCAATGTTCATAGCAGCATTGTCCACAATAGCTAAATTGTGGAAGGAGCCGAGATGCCCTTCAACAGATGACTGGATTAAGAAGATGTGGTCCATATATACAATGGAATATTACTCAGCTATCAGAAAGAACGAGTTCTCAACATTTGCTACAACATGGACGGCACTGGAGGAGATAATGCTAAGTGAAATAAGTCAAGCAGAGAAAGACAATTATCATATGATTTCTCTCATCTATGGAACATAAGAACTAGGGAGATCGGTAGGGGAAGAAAGGGATAAAGAAAGGGGGGTAATCAGAAGGGGGAATGAAGCATGAGAGACTATGGACTCTGAGAAACAAACTGAGGGCCTCAGAGGGGAGGGGGGTGGCGGAATGGGATAGGCTGGTGATGGGTAGTAAGGAGGGCACATATTGCATGGTGCACTGGGAGTTATACACAACTAATGAATCATCGAGCCTTACATCGGAAACCGGGGATGTACTGTATGGTGACTAACATCATATAATAAAAAAACATTAAAAAAACCAGTGTGGAAGTCATATACTCATTCTATCAATTTCTGTCTTGCTCACTAGTATAGATCCTCACTGGCAAACTGTTTGAAAAATCTTAAATGGTGCCAATCTTCTTTCTTTGAAGACAGGCCTACTTTTTGGAAGTAGACGAACGTCCTTCGGAGTGAAATAGGGTGGATAAAGTGGATGGTTAAGCTGTAGGTGACTTCACTCTTTCACTCCCAAAGACACGCCTTCGTCATATTTTGAATATTTTGCCCAAAACAAGCGTGGTTTTAGAAAAGCCCAGTTTATCCCAAAGTAATAGAAAACAGTTTTTTGGATTTACAAATTTCAGGGTGTTTTGTATGATATCAACCCCATTTCTCTCTTGTCGTTTTCTTTTTTTCTTTTTTTTTTTTTTTAAGATTTTATTTATTTATTCGACAGAGATAGAGACAGCCAGCGAGAGAGGGAACACAAGCAGGGGGAGTGGGAGAGGAAGAAGCAGGCTCATAGCAGAGGAGCCTGATGTGGGGCTCGATCCCATAACGCCGGGATCACGCCCTGAGCTGAAGGCAGACGCTTTAACCACTGTGCCACCCAGGCGCCCCTCTCTTGTCATTTTCATAAGGCTTAAACACTTAGAATGTGTTTTCGTGGGTGTAGGTGTTTGCATCTTGAACTATGTGATTCCATTACAGGAAGTCCTTGTGGGCATCGGAGAAAATCAGCACTTTATTTCTATTCACCATGGGCGACTTGCAGGGGAGGTGGGATGCGGGGGTCTCTCACTTCAGTAAAGTGCACTTGATGGGGCAACATTTGCCTCAGAGCCAAAGGGCAGCATCACGGAGCAGACAGGACGGCTGTGTTCTGGGATTGCTGAGCTGGGTGGAATTGCAAATGTACTTTAGAATCAGGTTTTAAATGTAATTCAGGTTGGACAGAGAGGTACGATAAGTCAGCGTGAGAGCAGAAGCCATGGGCAGTCCTGAAAGGTTTTATTTGAACATCTTGGGACCGGAAGTGCCTGTTTCAAAAGGAAAGGGTATATTTTATGGGCTGCGTCTACCCTCCTAGAGTGCAGGGGTGATGCCCCTTGATAACAGCACAAAGGGAGTTTGAAGCTTTCCATTCTCTACCCGTCTGTGGGCACTGACTGCATTCATTGTGCGCTAATCGCCATGGAGGCAGGCTCGTGTTC
Organism: Ursus maritimus; assembly: GCF_017311325.1. Taxonomy (NCBI): domain Eukaryota; kingdom Metazoa; phylum Chordata; class Mammalia; order Carnivora; family Ursidae; genus Ursus; species Ursus maritimus. The sequence goes on from NW_024426119.1 coordinate 24,379,597, forward strand.
TAAAGTGCCTTGTCTGAGGGCTTACACAAATTTTTGAATGTCTTTAATTTCACCAAGCTGAACAAAATTGAACACATAGATCACGGGGCCTTGATCATCTGCAGGCAAAGATTTCAAAAAAGAAGGTACTAGTTTCCCTAAAACAGCATAATACCACACTGATGTGGGGCTTGAGGTGCTTGCGAGTCCCTTCATTCATTGATTGGAAGGCACTCTGGATCACTGACAACCTGTCCCTTCCACGCTGGGAACGGATTGCTTTAAGGATTCATGCTGGAGAAGAAAAGTAAGGGAAAGTCCCTTGCGAGATACAGGGAAATACAGGGGACTTTGTTTTGCCTGGTTATTTTGAGTTTTATTTGGGAGAGGTTTTTGCTGTGATTAAAATTTATTCTCATTTCTATTCGCCTGGACAAAATTGAAACCACTCCTTCACTGTGTGTGTGTGTGTGTGTGTGTGTGTGTGTGTGTGTGTGTGTGTGTGGCAGGGGGTGGGAAGTGTTGCCTTGAACCATTCCACTGGGCCTTTTGCCTGGTTTCATGTTACACATTTTCTGGCTTTCCTATTTACTGAAGAGCTGCATTTTGACATTCACTAGAAACAATCTGTCCGACAGCCCCCCGCCCCCGCCCCCATTGAACTTTGTCTTGGATTGTGATATTGCTTTCCAAACCTAAAACAAGGGGGAGGGGGTTAGGCAACTTTGCTTCCAGAAGAGCTTCCCTGTTTAAGGGTTAAAGACACAGGAAAATTATAACTTAAGTACTGTCCTGGGCAAGCGTTGGTGAAGAAAGGTGGCTTTGTTTGAATGATCAGTTTGGACTCTGTGAAGACAGACAAAATATCTTTTTTTGGTCTTATGGCGTAGGCAGGGTTTTATATGCTTAAAAGCAAATCTTCCAGTGCATTCTCTTTCTCTTACATCAGCCCACTTCTCCCCTTCCCTCTCATGTGGCAAAACAATAAACAAAGTGGCCACTGTTGGTGTAGTGGGGCGTTTCTCTCTCTTTCTTTCTAGTGCAGGCTCCCAGAATGGAAATCTTGAGCCATTTAAACTCCGAAAATTCTCCTTCTCCAGGAGAGGACATTTGCTGAATGTTTGCTAGCTGGAGAGTGTGTCATGCAGAAATGCGGGTTGCAGAGGCAGCTGGGATGCTGGGGACAACCCCCAGTCCTGTGAGAAATCCCCGCTCCTGGGCTCTCTGTTTTCTTTTTCTTCTGCATTGCTAAAGTGTCTGAGGGTGTGGCTGAAACTCCAGAAACGCATTGAAAGTACTATTTGTTCTTGAAAATGTTACAGTTAATCTCTGGGTCCTAGTCTGAGAGAGAGAAAAGATCTTTGTGAAGAAAGGCAACAAAACCCAAGCATCTATCTCTTCCCTGGCTGGGGTTGCAGATTGATTAACTCTGATATCAGCGGAGGAAGCGGAATTTGAGAGGTTATTTTAAAGAAGTGGTTCTGAGCCTGGGATCTCTGGATTCCCAAGAGCCGCACAGATGGTGTGTGTGTGTATGGGAGGAGGGGGCAGATCCTCTAAAATTGAATAGAAAAGTTTGTACAGACAGATCTTTTATTGGAGAGAGAGCCTGTGACTCTCTGGAGTCTGAAATCAGAAAAAAATTAATAACCACTTTCTTTGTTTTGTTTTTTTTTCTTTTTTTATGGTAGTAAAATATACATAACATAAAATGTACCATTTCAACCATTTTTAAGTGTACAGTTCAGTGCTATTAAATACATTCATATTGTTGTCCAGCCAACCCCATAATTCTTTTCATCTTGCAAAACTGAAACTCTATACCCATTAGAAATTAACACCCTAGTCCCTCTTCCCCCAGCCCTGGCAACCACCATTCTGCTTTCTGTCCTTATGAGTTTGACAACTGTAAGTACCTCATGTAAGTAGAATCATGTAGTAGTTATCTATTTGTGACTGGTGTATTTCACTTAGCATGTGTTGTAGCATATTATAGGATTTCCTTCCTTTTCCAGGTTGCATACTAGTCCATTGCATGTATATACCACGTTTTGCTTATGCATTTATCCATTGATGGACACTTGGGTTCTTCCCATGTTTTAGCTCTTGTGAATAATACTGCTATGAACATGGGTGCACGATATCACCACTTTTTAAAAGCAAGTTCATAAACACAAGTTTCTCCTTTTTTTCTTTCGAGCAGAGTTCTGTATCAAGAGATTTTCAGAATTTTTAATGCTTCCAAGCCTTGACTAATTTTAAAACTCCTTTTTTTATATTAAGGTATAATTGACACACAACATTATATTAGTTTCAGGTGTACAACATAGTGATTCCACACTTGTGTACATTGTGAAATGATCACCACAATCAGTCTAGCTACCATCTGCCTCTATGCAAAGTTAATACAGTGTTATTGACTGTAGTCCCCACGCTACCCATGCTGCCCATTACGTCTCATGACTCTTTTATAATTGAGGTTCGTGCATCTTGACCCCCTGCACCCATTCCGCCCATGTCCCAATCCCCTCTCCTCTGGCAATCACCAATCTGTGCCCTGTATCTATGAGTCTGGGTTTTGTTTTGTTTGTTTTGTTTTTTAGATTCCCTATGGAAGTGAAATCATGCAGTATCTGCCTTTTCTGTCTAAACTTATTTCACTTAGCATAATACCCTCAAGGTCTGTCCATGTTGTCGCAAATGGCAAGATTTCATTCTTTTTATGGCTAAGTAGCATTTCATTGTATGTACACACACACACACACGCGCACACACACACACCCCTTTATCCATTTGTCCATCGGTGGATACTTAGGTTGTTTCCATATCTTGGCTATTGTAAATAATGCTGTAATGAACCTGGGGGTGCGTATATCTTTTTAAATTCGTGTTTTTGTTTTCTCCTGATAGAAACCCAGTAGTGGATCTGCCAGATCATATGGTATTTCTATTTTAAAAATTTTGAGGAAACTCCGTTCTGTTTTCCATAGTGGCTACATTTATTTACATTCCCATGAACAGTGTACAAGGGTTCCTTTTTCTCCATATCCTTGCCAATATTCTTATTTCTTGTCTTTTTGAAAATAGCTACTCCAAAGGGTGTGAGGTGATATCTCATTGTGGTTTTGATTTGTATTTTCTTTCTTTCTTTTTTTTTTAAAGATTTTATTTTTTTATTTGACAGAGATAGAGACAGCCAGCGAGAGAGGGAACACAGGCAGGGGGAGTGGGAGAGGAAGAAGCAGGCTCATAGCGGAAGAGCCTGATGTGGGGCTCGATCCCATAACGCCGGGATCACGCCCTGAGCCGAAGGCAGACGCTTAACCACTGTGCCTCCCAGGCGCCCCTGATTTGTATTTTCTTGATGATGAATGATGTTGAGCATCTTTTCATTGTGTCTGTTGGCCATCTGTATGTCTTCTTCGAAATTGTTTATTCAGATCCTCTGTCCATTTTTTAATTACATTATTTGTTTTTTGTTATTGAGTCCTATGAGTTCTTTATATATTTTGGATATTAACCCATTATTGATACATGATTTGTAAATATCTTCTCCCGTTTAGTAGGTTGCCTTCTCATATTGTTGATGGCTTCTTTCACTGTGTAGAAGCTTTTAATTTGATATAGCCCCATTTGTTTATTTTCACCTTTGTTTCCCTTGCCTTTGGAGTCAGATCCAAAAAAAGATTTTTTTTTTTTAAGATTTTATTTATTTATTTGACAGAGATAGAGACAGCCAGCGAGAGAGGGAACACAAGCAGGGTGAGTGGGAGAGGAAGAAGCAGGCTCATAGCGGAGGAGCCTGATGTGGGGCTCGATCCCATAACGTCGGGATCACGCCCTGAGCCGAAGGCAGACGCTTAACCGCTGTGCTGCCCAGGCACCCCCCAAAAAAGATTGTTAAGACTGATGTCAAGGAGCTTATATTTTCTTGTAGGAGTTTTATGGTTTCAGGTCTTTCATTCAAGTTTTTAATCCATTTTGAATTAACTTTTGTGTGTGGTGTAAGATAGTGATCTAGTTTCATTCTTTTGCATGTACCTGTCCAGTTTTCCCAACACCGTTTATTGAAGAGACTGTCCTTTCTCCATTGTATATTCTTCCCTCCTTTGTCATAAATTAATTGACCATATATGCGTATTATTTCCAGGCTCTCTATTCTGTTCCATTGATCTATATGTCTGTGTTTTACATCAGTACTTCACTATTGTGATTACTAGAGCTTTGTAGAATGGTTTGAAGTCAGGAAGCATGATGCCTCCAGCTTTGTTTTTCTTTCTCAAGATTGTTTTGGCAATTCAGGGTCTTTGTGGTACTACATAAATTTAAGAATTATTTGTTCTAGGGGCACCTGGGTGGCTCAGTTGGTTAAGCATTGGACTCTTGGTTTCAGCTCTGGTCATGATCTCATGGGTCATGAGATGAAGCCTGCTTTGGGCTCTGTGCTCAGCGGGGAGTCTGTTTGGGGGTCTCTGCCTCTCCCTCTGCCCCTCCCCCTGCTGGTGTGCGTGAGCATGCACTCTCTCTAAAAAATAAATAAATAAATAAACAAAACAAATAAATATATAAAAAAAGAATTATTTGTTCTAGTTTTGTGGAAAACGCCACTGGTATTTTGATAGGGATTACATTGAATGTGTAGATTGCTTTGGGTACTATGGACATTTTAATAATATTAATTCTTCCAGTACATGAACATGGAATATCTTTCCATTTATGTGTGTTTTCTTTGATTTCTTTCATCAGTGTCTTACACTTTTAATGTATAGGTCTTCACCTTCTTGGTTATATTTATTCCTAGGTGTGATTGCAAATGGGATTGTTTTATTTTTTTTTAAGTTTTTATTTTAATTTGAGTTAGTTACCATACAGCATTATATTAGTTTCAGGTGTACAGTATAGTGATTCAACACTTCATACAACACCCCGTGGTCATCACAGCAAGTGCCCTCCTTCATCCCCGTCACCTATTTCATCCATAGCCCCTACCCACCTCCCCTCTGGTGACCATCAGTTTGTTCTCTATCTATAGTTGAGAGTCTGTTTCTTGATTTGTCTCCGTCTCTTTTTTCCCTCTGCTTGTTTTGTTTCTTAAATTCTACATATGAATGAAATCATATGGTATTTGTCTTTCTCTAACTTATTTCACTTAGCATTATACTCTCTAGCTCCAGCCATGTTGTTGCAAATGGCAAGATCTCATTCCTTTTTATGGCTGAATAATATTATCTGTGTATATATATATATGTATATATATATATATATACATATATATATATATATATAGTCCAAATCTTCTTTATCCATTCTTTAGTCTATGGACACGGGCTGCTTCCATATCTTGGCTATTTTAAATAATGCTGCAGTAAACATAGGGGTACACGTATGCCTTGGAATTCGTGTTTTTGTATCCTTTGTGTAAATACCTAGTAGTGTGATTGCTGGATCGTAGGGTAGGTATATTTATAACTTTTTGAGGAACCTCCTACTGTTTTCCACCGTGGCTGCACCAGTTGGCATTCCCACTAACAGTGCACAAGGGTTCCTTTTTCTCCACATCCTCTCCAACACCTGTTGTTTATTGTGTTGTTGATTTTAGGGGTTTGTTTTCTTGATTTCTCTTTTTTGATAGTTCATTATTAGTATATAGAAATGCAACAGAGTTCTAGATATTAATTTTGTATCCTGCAACTTTACTGAATTAATTTATTAGTCCTAATAATTTTTGCTGGAGTCATCAGGGTTTTCTATATATAGTATTATGTCATCTGTAAATAGTGATAGTTTAACTTCTTCCTTTCCAGTTTAGATGCCTTTTATTTCTTTTTTATTATTATTTTTTGCCTAATTGCTCTGGCTAGGACTTCCTGTACTATTTTGAACAAAAGTGGGGAGAGTGGGCATCCTTGTCTTGTTCCTGATCTTAGAGGAAAAGTTTTCAGCTTTTCATCGTTGAGGATGATATTAGCTGTGGGTTTGTCATATATGGCCTTTATTATGTTAAGGTATGTTCTCTCTATACTCAATTTGTTGACAGGTTTTTTAAATCCGAAATGGATGTTGAATTTTGTAAAATGCTTTTCTGGATCTATCGAGAAGATCCTATGGTTTCTGTCCTTCATTTTGTTAATGTGGAGTATCACGTTGACTGCTTTGCAGATGTTGAACCAGCTTTACATCCTGGACTAAATCGCACTTGATCATGATATATGATCCTTTCTATGTATTGTCGAGGTCGGTTCGCTAATATTTTGTTGATGAGTTTTGCATCTGGGATCATCAAAGATATTGGCCTCTGATTTTCTTTTTTTGTGGTATTCATGACTTTAAAATTCTGAGTGTGCCCATGCGTACATAGGCATGTTTGCCCACATGGGCATACAGCCAGGCTCTGGATGCTCTTTTCTTCCATGTGGCGATAACAGCCAATGCAGAGAAAGCAATGGCTGGGAAAGGACTAGGGTCATCCATTTGAGCTTTTTTTTGGAATTGACCCCTGTCACTTTGCCCTATTCCCTTGCTAGTTTACTCCAGGCACATTGGGGTAAGGATTGGCCAAAAAGGAACCCCTCCCTTGTTGGGGGAGTGAGCAAGGGAAGATCCAATATTCTTTTCCTGGTCCTGAGAGTGTGGGAGTCCCTCCTTTTCATGCACCAGGCAGTGTGGTCACTCCCTGAAGGAGTGTCGGATTTGTATTCTGCCTCTCTCACCATCAGCTGCATTATTTGGAAGCGGTTATTTAAATTCTTTGAACGTTAGTTTCCTCATTTGTAAAGTGGGTCTAAAATAGCTATCTTGAAATGACATTTTAAAAAATTTATTTAGACATTTTTTAAAAATTTACTGGACATCTGGTTTATTCAAACATTAGACCCACTGAAGACAGAATTAACAGAGCTTATGGAGTAGGGAAAAAAAAAAAACCAATGCAGCACCTGCTTCATTCCAATTCAGCACCTGCAAATTTCCTGGGGACAAACTTTCTGCATTCTGTACTACAGTCTCTCCCTAAAGCATCTGCATGTGCTCGATATTGATTAACTTGAACGGGAGATGAGAAACTTTCTGTACGCTCACTCAACTTAGCAAGTAGCATTAGTGGTGCAACTTTCAGAAACATTCTTAGGCACCAGAAACAGTACTGCCTGCAGTGAGGATTTTTGGTAATCAAAGAAAAGAATGTCACGAAATTTAATCTTACAATTAAGAAGGCAAATACACACACCTTTGCCAATGGACTGCTTTACATACCAGGAAAAAGGCCACAATGAAATCTCCTATGAAATTAAAACACTAATTGTTATACTCAACTTGTAATCGATTCTGAAGTTATTTTGTGCAATTAAAAATCAGAGACAAAGAAAACTGATTTAAGCTAAATGGAATTTAGGGAAGAAATGCAGGGCTAATATGGAGTAGTAGCTGCACTTCTTTGGTTAACTCATTAAAAAAATGTCGAACATTTTCAGTCAAATTTTATTAAAAGAAAAAGCCGCAGGTCACCATTACAATTCAAGAACCAAGCCTGCAGATGCACTTGACAATAAAGCACATTTGAGTATGGAGTTAAAAAAGTTTTCCAAAAAACTGTCAAATGTATCCTCTCCAAATACCCGAATAATCACGTCTGCAGGTCTCTTGTTGAGTATTGGGAATCGTAAAGAACTGAAGATCGAAAAGACACTGTTAAGAATTAATGAGATGATGTACTTAAGGTGCATGGTACCGACCTGGCCATATAAATGGGAGCTGTTCCTTCCTTAAAACCCAGGCTCCCCGCGATGGCATTGTGTGTCATTCTAAGTAGGCATTTCTATCGTGAAAGCATTGCTAAACCTGGTCAAGATTTTTCTTCTTTATGAAACTTCGGGGAAAGGAAATGAGCCAGTTTACCAAATAAACTGAAAAAAATAAATCTGGATTTAGCAGCCATAAAGATGGGGGAGTTAAAGGCTAAGCTGGGATGGGACGGAGATACAAATACAGAAGATCTTTTCTTATCTGCAGCATGAACATTGAGCCACCTCTCTGTGGGGGCTGGCAAAAGAGAGAAAGGCTGTGTCCCCTCTTCACGGGGACATCTTTGACATGCCCTCACATTTTCACAGCAGATGAGCAAAACTCTTGCCGAGGAGCTTACTTTGCATTCTTTTAATATTTTAAAAAGTTATTTATTCAATCAACTGCATGGAGAAGGGAGAACATAACATTGTTTACAGCTAAATATCCATAGAATAAAAATACGGAACAAACCACACGCAAAAACCACCTAAACCAAGTCATTGCTGATAAGCTCTTTCTGTATCACTATTTAGACAGGGTTAATTTTAGGTAGCTGCTAGCAAGGTGTGTCTACCATTCCATGTTCTACTTTTTTCCCACTAATTTATATAGACCCTTATTTCTATAGTCTTCACACTTAACATTCCAGGTGGAAATAATCGTATTCATGTTTTATGTCTGTATCACAAGCTATGGGGTTGGGTTTTCACTCTTCAATAGATGTTTGTTCTGTATTCACACTCAATGCTATTGCAGTACAAATTCTCCTCCCCATGTCAAAAGTTCTGATAAAGAGATTTATCGTCTTTTAACAAATCACTCTCTAGAAAGACTGTATTAATACGAATCAGGGCCCCCAGCAATGGATAAGTACACCTGAAAAGGGCTTGTTCTCATCTTCCCCAACAGTGCATTTGTAATTTTCTTTTTTGCTAACTTAATGAGAGTGAAGTGAGTATCTTGTAGTTGTTTTCATTTTCAATGTTAAAATTATAATGAACGTGAACATTTTCCTGTTTTTTGAAACTGAACTATTTCTATCTCTTTTGTGTGAATTATCTAATCCGGGGCTTGGCAAGCTATGGCCCTTGGGCTAAAGATAGCCACTGCCTGCTTTTAGAAATAGAGTTTTATTGGAACCCAGCCATGCTTGTTTGTTTGCACACTGGCTACTGCTGCTTTTGAGTTACAATGACAGAGTTGAGTAGTTGTAGCAGAGAAAAGGCTAAAATACATATTGTTTGGCCCTTTGCAGAAAAAGGTTTCAGACTCTCATCCCATCTCTCAGCTCCTATTCACGCTTGTTCTTCCATACTTTAAGCTCCAGCAATATCAAAGTAGGTCCCCTCCTAGCACGATAATTGTCTTTTCGTGTCTTTACACAGGCTCTTCCCTCTGTCTGGAATTTCCAAACTCCACTCTTCCAGGAAGGTTCATCCTTCCAAACCGTCCTTGAAAGGTTCTCACACCATAAAGCAGTCCTTTTTTTTTTTTTTTAATTTTAATGGTTTTTTATTATATTATGTTAGTCACCATACAGTACATCCCTGGTTTCCGATGTAAAGTTCGATGATTCATTACTTGCGTATAACACCCAGTGCACCATGCAATTTGTGCACTTACTACCCATCACCAGTCTATCCCATTCCCCCACCCCCCTCCCCTCTGAGGCCCTCAGTTTGTTTTAATTCCCATTTACAACTCTACTTTTTGTTGGATGATATCGACTGTGTGAAAATCAGGAAAACAATGCCTGGGAAAGCACTTCATAAAACTTCAAGGTGCTTTATAAAAGCAACAACTTCTAATAATAACTGTTGTTATGCTTGCAGCATCAATGCCCATCTTTGTTTCTACTTTTATTTCAAACCATTTACAAGGAGCTTTTTAAACCAAAGCACCCCGGTTGGCTGTCATGGAGCAAGGGATCTGATAATACCTTTTCTATAATCCCTCTTTATTAAATATCAACAACATAGGTGCCTGGACTAGTTATTTTGGCAACACCAGAGGCTAATTCAGATTAATTATTATGTGTCTCATCAATTTTTGAATAATCAGTAGGATGACTCAAACATCAATCAACCAACCAAAGAGCCTAACTCTGTGCTGTCCTGTTTCATCCAGAGAACAAAGGTTGGAATCCTATGGAAACCATAAATATAAAATCCTGAGAAAATAGGCTAAACCAAAAAGTCATTCTGTGTTTTGGTTGCAGGTAATTATGCAAAAGTCAGACAAGAGAATACCTTGGAGAAGAGTTTTATGTATGCCCCCCCCCCAAGGATCTGAATTAAAACACACATTATAAATCTAAAATGGTGCGTGGAATCTTTGGGAATTCTACTTATCTTTCCAAAGTGTCTACTGCAAGAACACTGAGAACATAGATCTGCACAAATGTATCTATGTATCTCTGTCTGTATCTTTATTATATATCTCTCTAAATAGATAGAGAGGGAGATAGATTTCTTTAGTGGGTCTGCATGCCTCTGAGTGTTCCTCCCCTCCCCTAGGAGTCAAAAATATCTCAAAGAAAATTTTTTCATGAAATATGTATAAAAATTGTAATACAATGTTGCATGTGCGTGTTTGTGTGTGTACTAATTCAGTTTACTAATTTAAGCAATGATCTCCAGTGAATTCAGGAAAGAGCTTAGAGATGTGCTTTGTGAAAAGTTTAATATATGGGCTGGAAGCCACAAGGTTCTGGTTCAGATTACACTGAGCGAAAACTGCGGCCGTTGTGAATGCTGAGTTCCAGAGACAAAAGCTCTTAGTTATCACTGCATTTCTGGAGAGGAGGGCGCCAGTTTGTTCACCACTTCCATTAAGGCACAACTTCGTGTTTTAGTGGTGCCTTTCTCTCAGGAAGTACAGTACAGAGTAAGGGCAAAAAAAAGTAAGCAAAGGAGGAAATTTGTTATTGATTTTCATTTCTACTGTGAAATTACGTGAAAGCTCAATGGCTTGTAGCAGTATCAAAGTCAATAAGGTTCCATTTGAGACCACCTTGAAGTTTAATCTCTCCCGGTCCTTTTAAACTTCCTCTGGTATCGGATTCTTTTGTATTTCATTGTCTTTGGTGTTGAGATACTAGAAAGCTTCTTATTCATAACACCCCAGAGCGGATTTTGCTAAAAGTAAAACTGAAATATTCCCAGACAACAAAGTTCTACCCCTCCTTTTTGGTTAAAAATCAACATTGCCAAACACCAAACCTGAAAATCCAACGGAAAAAGAGATCAAGAAGGTGAATAGTGGGACTCCTTATTGCAAAGTGATTTTTTTTTTTTCAGCATTAGGATGTTGTTGGGTTTTGTCGGGGGAGGGGCCTGAACGGCAGAGGGACTAAGTGCAATGCTTTATCCTGTGGGGATAGGGGACGGTCATTTATGTCAGACTCACCATTATGTGTGTGCACATTTTGTTCATAATACTTGCTAACATTTATTGAACATTTACTGCATATTAGGACGCTAAGTCTTTATATGGTTTCTGTTCTGTAGGGAAGCAATCAGTCGCCTGTGTGAAGCTGTTTCTGGGGCAAATGGAGCCATTAAAAAGCGAAAGGTAAATATTGGTGTGATTTTCTTGTTCTCTGTTTCTCTAACTAGGGGAAAGAGAATATCAAAATAGTTGTTAGTTCATTCGACCATAGGAGCTAAAGCGCAGAATGGCCTTTATCAGTTGGCATGACGTCAGAGATGCACTGAAAGTTGGTCTTATCTCTCACATTTTTCTGACTTGCCTGACACTGTCTGAAATGGTGATGCCTTGAGCGACAGAATGGAGAGAGCACCTGGGGTTCAAGTAAAAAAATTTGGGTTCCAGTTCTGGGTGTTTACTTACCTTTGAGCCTGGTATCTCCTCTCTCCAAGACCCCGTTCTTGTTCCTATAAAGTGAAGTTGAACCAGATGACCAAGTGGTACCTTCCAATTTCAATATTTTATAATGTATCTCTTCTGCATTTTAACATTTTAGAATTTTTAGATACCTTGGCCTATTTTCAAATGGAAACGTGGGTGCTGGTAGAGGTGAGATAATAACACACGGGTACAAGGAACTTTTCATGCTGAAAGAAAGCAAAAGATTTGATGTTACATAGACTTCGATTTAAATCCTGACTCTGCTACCTACTGTGTGATCTTGGACAAGTCCTCTCACCTTTTGGATCTTTGGTTTCCCCATCTGTAAAATGGGGGAAAAGAACACGTACTTTATAGAGTTGTGTAGAATTAAATGAAATGGTGTCTACACAGTATCTGGCGTATACTATGCTTTCAACGGCCATGGTAGTTGGTATTATTACTATTTAGTTATCAACCCTAGAACGTTTAGTTGTTTTGGAATGTCCAAAGGGGAGGTGCAAAGGGCCTTAAGATAACTGTGTGAATCATGGAATTGTAGATTGTTTAAGAGAGAAGGAATTTTTAGAGATCTTCCAGTCCAACCCTCCCATTTTGCCAGTTAATATATATCTGCTGCTTCAGAGGAGATCTGCCTTGGGTCACTCAGATGATGTCAGTGAGAGCCAGCTATAGAAGCCAGGTCTTCAGATGTCCAGCTGTGTTTTATTTCCATACCACCCTGCCTCGTTCTTTATTATTCTTCATTATTTTGCATAGGGCTGAAGCCAGTGTCACCCAGAGTGACTCACACGAGCCACATGGCATGGAAAAACACTGATACATGGCCTTTGAATTCTATTAGAACTCCCTATTTACTAGTTTCTTTGACAAAACCCGTGGCCCCAAGTAGCCTCTGGCCTCCTCCTGCCTCTTGTAACTTCTGCAAATGAGATGCTTTTCCTGGATGATCCCAGCAAACAGGCTCACTCATTTAAGACTTTCTCATTTCAAAATAGGGAGTTCACACCCAAAACAAAACAAAACAAAACAAAACAAAACAAAACAAAACGAGGTTATCATCTTTCCAGGAAGTACACGTGGAAAGAAAAAAAATACTGAGTTCATTTCCTTTGATGGCTAGCATTTATTGCATACTTAATACATGCCAGGGACCCTTTATGCACTACATATCTTTACACTCTTTTTCCTCCGAATTTAAAAAATTATGGTAAAATATGCATAACATAAAATTTTAACCATTTTAACCATTTTTAAGCATACACCTCAGTGATATTACGTACACTCACATCGTGGTGCAACCATCTCCCCTATCTATCCGCGTAACTCTTTTCATCTTGTAAAACTGAAACTCGATACACGTGAATCAGTGACTTCCCATTCCCGCACTTCTGCAGCCCTGACAGCCACAGTTCTGCTTTCTGTCTCTAAGATTTCGACTCCTCTAAGTACCTCCTCGAAGGGGAACCATACAGTATGTGTCTCTTTGTGACTGGATTATTTCACTTCAGATAATGTCCTCGAGATGCATCCATGCCGTAGCACGCGTCAGAATTTCCTCCCACGCTCTCTTCGGCAGCACATGTGCTAAATTGGAACGATACAGAGAAGATTAGCATGGCCCCTGGCCAAGGATAACATGCAAATTTGACAAGCGTTCCATATTTTTGTATCTGGGTGGTGGGCATTAAAGAGGGCCCGTGAAGTAATGAGCACTGGATGTCGTACACAAGTGATAAATTCTACCTCTGAAACTAATAGTACAGTATATGTTAATTAAATTGAATTTAAATTTAAAAAAATACTTTCCTCCCTTTTTAAGGCTGAATAATATTCCATCGTATGTGTGTACCACATTTTGCTTATCCATTCATCTGTTGATGGATACTTGGGTTGTTTCCATGTTTTAGCTATTGTGAATAATGCTGCTTGAACATGGATATAAAACTTTTTTTTTAAAAGATTTTATTTATTTATTCGACAGGATAGAGACAGCCAGCAAGAGACACAAGCAGGGGGAGGGGGAGAGGAAGAAGCAGGCTCATAGCGGAGGAGCCTGATGTGGGGCTCGATCCCATAACGCCGGGATGACGCCCTGAGCCGAAGGCAGACGCTTAACCGCTGTGCCACCCAGGCGCCCCCGGATATACAACTATCTATTCAAGTCCCTGCTTTCAGTTCTTTGGGGTATATAACAAGTGCTAGATTTGCTGGATCATATGGTAATACTAGTTTTGAGTTTTTGAGGACCTGGGAACTACTCTACGGTCTTCCATAGCAGTTGTACTACGGTACATTCCTACCAGTAGTGCACAGGATTTCTATTTCTCCAGGTACTTTCCAACACTGGTTATTTTCTAGTGTTGTTGTTTCTGGTTTTGTTTTCTACTAGTTATAGTTCTATCTAGATTTTCTATTTCTTCATGGCTAAGTTTTGGTAGGTTTAATATTTCTAGGAATTTGTCTATTTTATCTAGGCAATCCCGTTTGTTAATGTGCAGTTGTTCATAGCATTCCCTTGTAATCCTTTTGTTTCCATTGACTTGGTAATTACATCCCCACCTCACTTTTGTTCCTGATATTAGCGATTTGAATCTTCTTTCTTTTTTTCTTAGTCCAGCTAGCTAAGCAATTTTGTTGATCTTTTTGAAGAACTAACTTTTGGTTTCATTGATTTTCTCTATTGTTTTTCTAGCCTCTGTGTCATCGATCTCTGCTCTAATCTATTATTTTCTTCCTTCTACTAGCTTTGGGTTTAATTTGCTCTTGTTTTGAATTCCTTAAGTTTTGCTATGTTCTTGATTTGAGAACTTTCTTCTTTTTTAATGTATGTATTTATAGTTATAAATTCCTCCCTTAGCACCGCTTTCACTGTGTCCCATACGTTTGGTATGTGTGTTTTTCATACTTTTTTTTAATGATTACAAAAAAAATCTAGACAGCAACTCTTTCTTTTTTTAGACATCTGGTGTTCAGAGGGACTGGAGAGTTCAGGTGGCCCAAACTCTCATGGGAACTCCTTTTATATAAAGCAGACCCCTACTCTCAGCACTTGGGGAGAAGGGAATGTATCAGAAAAGTTCTGAAGGCTCAGATTTCACTACTTACTAAAAAATTTGTGGCATTCCATTTTTAAAAACTTTTCATTAAAAAAAAGAAGTATTCCATCTCATGCGTTTTGTGTGAACTAAAATAGAGAGGAAGAGCATGTGTTTTGACCCATTTTCAACACTTAAAAAGATTAATATTATTCTGTAACAAAATCCTTTACTTAGAGTGTTGTTTTGCTCTTTTTAAAGCCTCCAGTTAAGTTCCTATCAACAGTTCTTGGCAAAAGTAATCTTCAGTTTTCGGGAATGAATATTAAACTGACCATCTCAACATGCAGCCTCACGTTGATGAATATTGACAACCAACAGGTAAGATCATGATTATCATTGATAGTTTAATGTATCATGTATTTTTCTAGAAGAGTCTGAGCATAATAAAGAAAATAAAGTTTCAGACAGAGTGAGCTCAGAGTGAGCCTAAAATTTAATAAGGCACAAGGGAAAAAAAATCTGCCAAGCATTTATGCATAACAATAATTAGAACAACAGTATTATTAACCCATCCCTGGCATTTAACTGCTTGCATACTTGTCTCTACCTAATTGGGTTTGTAATAGGGACTAAGGTGCAAATAACACTGTAAAGACCATTTGGCAAATCATATTCTTTTTTTTTTTAAGATTTTTTATTGATTTATTTGACAGAGAGACAGCCAGCCAGAGAGGGAACACAAGCAGGGGGAGTGGGAGAGGAAGAAGCAGGCTTCCAGCGGAGGAGCCTGATGTGGGGCTCGATCCCATAACGCTGGGATCACGCCCTGAGCCGAAGGCAGATGCTTAACGACTGTGCTACCCAGGCGCCCCGGCAAATCATATTCTTGAGTCAGTTGTTTATTATTTTCCACCAGTGCTCGCCAAAAGGAAAGCAATTCCATTTTCAGAACTAACAGACTGTGTGTTGGATGGGGGTGCAAATGAAGGACATGGGGGGAAGGGTAATGTTAGGGTTAATATTCTAGGGAACTGAAATTAAAGCATAAAACATTTTCTTCCGACTCTTAAGGTTGAAATGCTTCGTAAAATGTTATTACATAAACACAGTTCTTTTTCTTCTTTGATGATTTATGATGCCATGGTATGCCTTTCTCATTGTGAACCTTATTTCTCAAAGAACAGCATCACTGAAGCAAATATAGACGATATATACGCACTGGACTAAATGTGTGCTTTCAACTAGGGCACTGTTTGACTTGCTTTCTATTTTTTAAGCTAAATTCCTTATATCAGGTTATATATGTGTGTTAGAGTCTAATTTTTCTTGGTCTAATATGTTGTGATTCAAGGTTCTTAACATTTAAGGTTTTACTCTATGGAGTACTGTTGATCAGGGACTCATGGAAGGTTGAATGTGTAGTTGGCTGTGATAAAACACCATGGGGCTTTGAGATCACACATCGGTTGAAATCCTGGCTCTGCCACTAACAAGCAATTTTCCTAATTAGTGAAATGAGATTATAGTACAGATTCACAGAGTTTCTGAAAGGATGGATTTAGCAATAGTATGTCTCGTTGGGCTATTTAGAGGATTAAGTAAGATCATCAATGTAAATAACTTAGCACAGTGCACTACCCATTATTATTATTTACTCAAACATTTTTCCTATTTCCTTGACACATTTTCATAAACTCAGTACTTAACTGGGAAAGCATATTTTAAAACATAAAATTATAAAATTTTAGTAACATATAAATATGATTTTATACATTTTTGACTCCGATGTTTTTGCCAAAAAATTCACTTGCAGTTTTGAGGGCTGCTTTATTTTCTAAGTTCAAAAGCAGAATAAAATACGTTGCTTCCACGGTAGTAAAAACCTCCACAGAGGAAAATGCTTAATATGAAACAGTTCAAAATAAATTCCTGTCTAGCTGGGCCCTTATTGGTTATCCGAGAGAGGGGATACCATTGGTATCATGACAGCAGATCATTTGAGGCTGTCCTTGGAAGGCGCAGCAGATCTAGGTGGAAGGCAAAAACGATCATTCAGTCTTTCAGATGCTTCGCCGGTAAGACATTTGTGAATGTAAAATTTATTTTTAGTTTTCACCCATGTGTATGGTACCGGGGGTTCTTATTGCCTTGAGCTGTGAGATCTCATTGTGTACAGAAGCACTTGAATTACCTCAGAATTTTGTAGGGGAGGAAGAGGAGGCAAATCTATAGCCATCACGGTGGTGGCCTTATGTGCAGAATGTAACGAGCATTTAAAAATAAGTTTTTTTCTAAGGGGTGACTGAAGGAGGGGGGAATTTAGGAAGAATAGGGCTGTGGTGTGTGTGGTAGGGGGCACAGGTTAGTCTCATTTCTTTCTCTTCTACTACAATTTTTCCGGACTACTGCAATTAGAGGGGTATTGTCACGTGCCCTTTATCTTTCTGGAAGAATAGAAGTGGGGACAGTGGGCATGGGTGGCTTCCACTACCAGTAGTTAGAGCAATGAGTGCCTCTGGAAGTGAGACATCTTTTCTGCACTGGTGGCATGAAATGGGAATGTGTTCAGCCCACTGCTGGAGTGAGGACCAAATTTAGGATCTCATTGACCTCACACCCAGTGCTGATTTTTAAGAATAATTTTGAACCATTCTGCAGGCCTAGGGGAAATGGCTTGGCGGGGGGGGCATAAAAAAGATGTGTGACTGTGGATGCTTCTCTCAAGAAGCTTTATAAATCTCATCAAAAGGGCAAGTAAAATGTTCAAGGGATGAAGGCAGCAGAGACGTGACCTTATATAGATGTACATGAGAAATTATTTACTAATTAAATTCTCCTTAAAGAAAGCTACCCTTTGAAGTTCTAAGATAAAAACCCGGAAACATTAATACTTCCCCTCCCCCCCAACTTCTAAGATATACTTTGGACTGAAAACATAAACAAGTTCAAGTTTATAAATACATTCATAGATGACAGAGTATTTATGGGTCAGATGGTTCACATTCATCTTCAGCCACTGAGAACAACTTCAGGAATATAACCATTCACTCCCAGAAAACGTCTCAGAGAACCTCAGAGGCAGAAAATAAAATCATATTAAACATGTAATGCTTGCAATTTTTAAAACTTACCATATTTTGGGATGGAAAATACATTTTGGAAAAGCAAGTTTTGGGGAAAAATTCAAGCAACAGACTTACTTGACATACTTTAACATGTTAGGGACTTAAGTAAAAATGTCAGGCTCAGGAGCTCCCACTCCCACTACTCTTTACTCCTATCTACAATCCTACCACCAACTCTAACAGCTAGTGAAATGTTACTGAGAAGGGTAATAAAGAGATAAAGAAGGTAAAACAGGCAGAAAATGGAGACATCCTTTAGACCATCCTTTAGTCTCTATGAAGAGAGGCCAGGCAGATAGTACTTACTGTCCAGGTACAAGGAAAACAAAGGTGCAAGCATAATGATACATGGTGAGTGCCACTTGGCCTCCATCTTGGGGAAACAACACTGGGAAACATGGCAGTACAATACCTTCCCTATGTAAAGGGAAACTGGATGCTTTTTCCCACATAACTATAGGTCAAAGGCTGCCAGATCTTCAACTTTTGGGGGAGGGAAAAAGATGGAAATCTGGGTTTTGCTGCTCTCTCTGGATTATGAGATGTTGGTCTTTAATTAAGAATTAAAATTTTAAGCATGAGCCAAACAAAATATATCCGTGTCCTTAGGGCAGCCAGTGTAGGACAATCTGATCTAAGCAAAAATTTATTATATGCATAGATCCAGAAAACTGCCCCCCCTCCCATCACCCTACATACTCAAGCGTTTTAAAGTTCCCTCTTCCATACCACATCCCTACCCTCTCCCCTGTTCACAAAATAAGGACCAGAATCTCTCTAGAACTCCTTTCTTTAGTTCCCATTAACCCAGATTTGAACCAAGTAGGCTGGTTCCAATATGTTAACTTCAACCTTTAAGATATGAGTGATTTTACACTTTTAAAGGGGGTGTTAAAATGCTACCATTTTCTATCTTCAGTAAATACAAACAAGTATTAATTTCAGTGATCTCTCAGATTACTGCCTATTTTTCCAAGACCAATGAGCCAACCATCAAGAAGGGTCCATTGTGGAGTCCAGGTCTTTCTCCCCAAAACGAGCCTTCCAACCCAACAGGGAGTGGTTTTCTTTTGCTCTCCTCTTGCTCCCTACTCAGTCCCGAGGAGGAACCTAATCACACTTTCTGGTTTGAAGACCAGTTTTTTCTATTTCCTGACATCTTTATCTGGAGGTACATGCAACTGGTCAGTTACTGGTGTCCTGGCATCCTACGCCCCACCCCCAAATTCAGTTAATTCACATCATACAAGCAATTATCTATGCAGACTCATCTAGCTGCAGCTATAAGCTGTTTGAAAATGCAGTGGAAGTGAGGCATGGGAGAGGCAGGAATTAAGATGGTTAAGTGCTAATATCTCGCCTCCTATTATTTCCCCATCTATCCTCCTCCTCACCAAGCTACTATTTAGTTATGATTACCGTTGTCAGTCCTCTGCTTTACAGAAAAGAACCTCCCTCCCTAAACTAACAGACAAGATGACTGTAACATAAATAAGGCTGAATTGTGGTGTATTGGATGTGTCCTTTACTGCCCTAAGGAGCAGATGGTACCTTTTTATTGATCATCAGACCTACAGATACACTGTTTTACCGGGCATAGCTTTCCGACATTATTATTTTTATACAATTTCAGAATCTTAGTAACCACAGCAACATTCTCACTAATAGGACAGGTTTTCTCAGGCTGCCAAATTCTTTTATAGGAACTTGCTGAGTTTAATATACACAAGTTAATTTATAAATCAGGTATTTGAAGGTGGAGCACCTTCCCTTATAAATAGTGGTTAAATTTAAATCATAAAGTGGTTTCGATAGTAAGATAAAATAGTGCAATACAACAAAAAGTAGTGTTTAGATAAAGTATGTGAACAATACTATTGGCCAAACAAACAAAATACACAGAACAAGAAACTTTATTATCTTGAATGCTGGTGCATAACCAATAACAAGCTTAATTAGAGGAGGAGACAGAGGGAAACGTCAGATACTGAGGTGGATTTCTGGGCAGGTTTAAAACTTTTAAAGGTTGAGGGCATAATTGTTCAGTCTTTTTTTAGATGTAGGGCTTTCCTTTTACTTGACATTTTCACTTTAACAGTTCCGATGTTATGAAGTTCAACCAAAGTCTTTCACCTGTAAAGTTAAATGAAAAACAGAGCAAGTAAAACAATTTCTCTAGTGGGTAAGAGTATTGGAAATAGTTGTTTACTTTCACACACACTTTAATGTCTAAATTTGAAATTTTATTATGGATGTCTTAATTTTTGCATTTTAAAAATGGTAAGACAACTAATTTTCTTGAATTATAGATCACAGTAGCTTTATAAATGATCGAGATACATGTACAAACAAAATTTCAGATGCTCTAGAAACGTATTTTGAGATACAGCACACGTGATACATCTTTCTTTTTGGGTTTACTTATCTTTTGGGGATACTGCAGAATACCCAATTTATTTTACTCTAAACATTTAGCCTTTGATCACTGGCTTGAACAGACCACAAAGTGGAATCTTCAGAGTTCTTTCAGTAGGCTTTCAGTCCAAATGATTCCGATATCTTGTGTCCTAAATTGGATGTATTAGTTACATTTTCTCATGTAACTTGTCTTGTACTGGTAGTCTGTCTTGGTCATAACTTATTCTTGCAAAACCATTCCTTACAGTGAAATGTGAAAGGTATTTTCCCCCATGCAAGGAAAATAATCTGGATCGATAACAAAGTCAAAGCCACAGGTGTTTCAGGAACATTCCTGAAAACAGATTTCCGATTTCCACAGTCCTAAGATGTTTTTTCTTCTTCCTTAACAATTCTTTTTCATAACTGTGCAGTCACTGCCCTATTCTATTCTGCAAAACAACAAAAATTTTTTTTTGAAGATCAAATTTTTCATTGGCACGGTAAGATCTGGAATGAACCCCAAAGACAGTGGAATGTTGGGTCTCTCCTCAAGTAGTTTCCTCCTCTTCTAACAGCATTTAATTACTCTCTATCAATAATCTCATCACAGCCGAGTTCTTCGGTCAGGCGATTGACAACCATAAGTGAAAAAAGCTCTTCGATAAAAGCCAACTGATCAAACGGGGTCTTCTCATAATGCATTTGAAACCCGCCATCCAGGGCTGCTTCCCTTGCTCTGGATGTTCTCAGAAACATCTTGTTGGCTTCTTCAAGGGCCGCTGATACTCTGTAGCCTGCCCCACTCAGCTGCTCCTCTTCCGGATAATCATAGTCGTCCTCCCAGTCATCAAATTCCTCGCCCTCGTCCTCGCTCTCGAAGTCAGGGCCCGCGAGCTGGCCTGGCTGCTCCCCAGGGTTGGGCCGGTTAGCAAGGCCTCGCTCCCCCTGCGGCTCCGCCATTGGCTGGGCCGCCTCCTCCTCCATTGGGCCTTCCTCCTCGAGCTGTGTTGGGGCCCCGATGCGGGAGGGATTCAGGGATGGCTCCCGGCTCCCGCTGCCTACCTCCATCTGTGGAAGGTCACCCTCGCCAGGCATCACATCCATCTGCAGGTCATTGCTTTCTTCATAGAGCTCGGACAGCTCGTTCATTTCCGACATTGTACAAGCAGCTCAACCTCTCGCAAGACGTTTTTGCAAAATCGGAGCTACGCGGCTGAGCGGTTCTGCGCGTGCGCAAACGGCGTGCGCTTACGTGACCCTGTGCGTTTGCGCGACCCCCAAACACCGCCTCCGGTTTGGCGTCCCCCTCGGGCGGGAGCTGCTCACTTTGCCGCGGGCAACTGTGGTCCAGGTTTCGGTCCTTTCAAACTCCGTAGCTAGGCACTGCGTTTAAGAGAGTTACTTAATCTCCGCTTTGCTTAACCGTTCCGCTGTTTATGATGCTGTAAACTTGAAAATACTTTACTTGGCCTCTGTAACAACGTTTAATCCCCCTCCCCGCTCCTTCCCCCTCCCGCTCTCTCCTCCCGCTCCTCATCCTCCCACCCCAGGCAATCGCGTCTGTTCCAGGGTTTTAACTACCTTTTATCTATATGCTCTTAGGACTTCTAAATCCACACCTCCAGATCACACAGTGTTCCAAGCCACAGATGAACATTCTAAGAACTGATCCATTCAGCTCTTCTGTTTTTCCCATTTTAAAAAAAGTTAAATTCATAAATAAACATATTACCTATCTTCTTTTTTTTAGATTTTATTTATTTATTTATTTACTTGACAGAGATACAGCCAGCGAGAGAGGGAACACAGGCAGGGGGAGTAGGAGAGGAAGAAGCAGGCTACCAGGCGAGGAGCCTGATGTGGGGCTTGATCCTAGAATGCCGGGATCACGCCTTGAGCCAAAGGCAGACGCTTAAGGACTGCGCTACCCAGACGCCCCCATATTATCTATCTTTTTTTAAAAAATACATGCTGAAGAAGTACTTGGTTCCATTTATTTTCGCAGGAGGTAACTTCCCTCTATTATCAATTTGGTGTGTATTCTTTAAACCCTTTTCCTTTGCATTTATATGGATCTTTACGCCCTCAGGAAAAATCGTATTTTGTGTGTGGGTTTGTTGTTGTGGTTTTTTTTTTGTTTTTGTTATTTTTGGCATGTCTTACATAACTGTCTTCAAATTACAAAACAAAAAACCCCTCAGCAATGTCTTGAAGATTTAGCTTTGTTAGTATACATAGACGAATCTTTTTTTTTCCGTAGCATTTCATGTGTATAGCTATACTATAGTTGATCTAACTATGCACAAATAATTTCCGATTTTTCGATATTATGGGTGTGGGTAAATGGGTAACTATGGGTAATGGGTAAATGACATCCATATGCGCCAATGTTTCTCTAGAATAAATAACCTAGAGGTGGAAAGGCATAATTGTAGGGTATGCATACTTGAGTTTTAATACATAGTGTCAAACTGCTCTCCAAGATTGCTGCACAAATTGAAGCTCTCCTCAGCAGTGTTTGAGAATATCCTTGCCACACATGGTTTTGCTGAGCAGTTTTATCAATTTAATGATATCCTGTTTTATTTTCCATAGCCTTGATTTCTTGGAGATTGAGTGTTTTTCAATATGTTTATTGAACATTTGTGTTACTTAAGAAAATTAACTGGTCTTATTTTTCGTTTATTTCTTTTTGTTATTGATTTGTAGGAATTTCTTACAAACTATATGAATGCTTTGTTTTACATGTTGCAAATATATTCTCCCTCCCTGTTGTTATTTGTCCCGTTTCAGGGGTCTTTTTTTTTTATACAAAAGTTTTAAAATGAGTTTTCCTGTAATCAAATTGAAGGGTTTTTTTTAATGGTTTTTTATTATATTATGTTAGTCACCATACAGTACATCCCCGGTTTCCGATGTAAGGCTCGATGATTCATTAGTTGCGTATAACACCCAGTGCACCATGCTATATGTGTATACGTGCCCTCCTTACTACCCATCACCGGTCTATCCCATTCCCCCACCCCCCTCCCCTCTGAGGCTGAAGGGTTTTTTTTTTTCTATATGTCTTTTTCTTTCTATTAAGATGGATTTTCCTACTTCACAGATCACGAGCATGATTTTTTATTTGTCTTCTAATATTTGGATAGATCTTTTATGGATAAGACATTTATTTCTGGAAATACTATGAGGACAGGATTTATTTATGTATTTTTTAACATATATTCAGCTAATTCAGTCAACTCCACTAATTTAATCACTGTCCTTTTGTTGGCTGTTTGGTGCCACATTTGTCATAGACTAAAAGACAATGAATGTGTGAGTTTGTTTTTAGACTTTGTATTCAAATGAATTTCTACAGTTTTATAGTAGGTCTTGCTGGTAAGGAGAATCTTCTCTCTTTGTTATTGAAAAAATTGCCTTAGCTCTTTGCACATTTGTTCTTCCATGTGAATTTTAGAAGTAGCTTGAAATGTTACCCGAATGACATAGATGGAATTTTTATTGGAGTTGCGTGGAATTTACAGATTAATTTGGGGGAGAATTCACATCTTTACAATATTGTCTTCTCATCCATAGAAGTGATATATATCTTTCTGCTTGTTTGTGTCTTATTTATACCCTTCAATAAAGTTTTTTAAAAAGCCTTACATGAGTCATACTAGTTTTATACTTAGGTACTCTTGTAAAATATACCCCTCAGCACAATACAGTATCTGATTAGCTATTGCTGGTATGTGGCAATGACAGTTGATCTTTGTGTATTGATTTGTTTTTAGTAATCGCTTTTAACTGAAATATAAATATAGAAAACATAAATATAGAAAAGTGCACAAGTTCTAAGTCTGCAGCTTGGTTATTACAAAATGGGCATATTTGTGTAATCACTACCCAGATCGAGAAACACCATTTGCAGGATCCCAGAAAACCATTTGCTTTCTGTTCCTTTGCCACACTATCGCCACCATCCTGATTTCAAACAGAATAAAATATTTTTGCCTGTTTTTGAACTTTATAGAAATTAAACCATGCTGTGTATGTCTAGCTTCTTTTGCCCAAGAAATATGTTCTTTGCTACATAGTAGTCCATTGTTTGATTGACTACCACAGTAATCATCTTTGGGGTTGTTTCCAGTCTGGGGCTATTACAAACAGGGCAGTAGTTATCTTTCTTGAGAAGATCTTTGGTGCATGTATTTACACAATTCCATTGGAATACATCTAAGAGTAGAATTGCTTGGCCATCTTATGTAACAGAACCATATATAGATTAGGTTAAACAATTCTGAAGGTGAGATTAGCCAATTGATGCACAGTTGGTATTTCAATGAACCTTCAAAACAGTATGACAAATACTTCTCTGTAAATTGGTCATTACACTGTGGTTTCCAAACAAGCAGGCCTAAACTCTTCAGTGAAAGAGATCGTCTTCCTGGCTAACCAATGCAGTCCACTTGAATAGTCTACTTCAAACTGAAAATCTTAATATTAGGGCCTTAATATGCTTTTGGTGGTAAATGACTGAAACCCAATTCAAATTAGCTTATATAAAAATAAATAAAATAGAAAAAATGCATAAAAAGATAAAGAGAAAGGGGGGAAATGTATTGGTTGAAGTGATGGACTAAATGTTAACCACCAGATTTATTTATTTTTTTAACTCTCAGCTCTGATATTCTCCAGAGGGAAAGCTTCATTTTTCCATCAGGCTTTTGCCACATGTCAGCAAAAGATGGCTCCCAGAAGCCTTGGACTTAAACTAAGGCCCTTAATGGCAGAGGGAGGTGCATTCTTTCCTATTATCCATTTCAGTTCCTCCTCATGATATTGATTGGCTTTGTTTTATCCAGAGGGATGGTGTTTTCTGATGGGCTAAGCCTGGAGCGCGCATCCAGCCATAAGGAGAGGGGCAGTGAGACAGGCATGTCAAACCTACTTGAACCTCATGAGATTATTACAGAATGGGGATGGAGTAGTTTCCAAAGGGATGCTGAGCAGACAAAAACAAAACACAACTGTATGTCTGTTTCTGTTAGATTGTATGTAACTAGGCATAATTAATTTGTAGCATCATACATGCTTAACCTGTTTGTGTTTTACAGATTATTGCAAATCATCATATGCAGTCTATTTCATTTGCCTCTGGAGGGGATCCTGTAAGTATGGACCCATGAAAGTCTTTTTAAAAGAGTTAAAAGACCTTCCATGTAAAGCATGTTAGCCACTACATATCTTTTCCAATGTTTTATTACAATTGTGAATAGCTATGTACAAAGATCTGGCTTTGACAAAATATTTTCTATTACTGATTTTTAAAATATTTGGATTAGTAATAGATGAACTAATAATATTCTGTTATATTGTGAGTCATGGAGTTACCATCTGAGACTCTTCTTGTAGGTACCATCTAAGTCATGAAAAACAAATATGTCATATATGTGTTGCCAGTCCTCCCTTGGCATTCTTCTTAACACAGAGTTCCAGGCAGATCCTATTAAGCAATTGGATTTGGCATACGAGGGGAAGCCTAGTTGCCACTCTGGCTGTCAACCAAGGCAACTAAATCTAATCTAAAATGAGCAACCAGGTTTGCAGAAGCCCATGGAGGGAACACTTAGCTAGCAGGAGAGAGCTGCCGTTTCTTCCTCCCTAGAGGCCACAGGGTGTTCATTTCCCATGAATTGTGGGAGACTGAGCAAGTGCTCGCTCTCCAAGCCTACTTGACAGACTGGAGGGTCGTTCCCTGACTCCCTACTCCATCACTTCTGAACCAGAGTGAAAGGAGAGAGAGACATTGAAATTAGGAAGCCTGTGACTGACCAAGAAACACATGTTTGAACTGAGGGAGTAGAAGGACGATTTTGCAGCTCCATGATATTGTGATATTTTTCTTCTCCCTGCAAACATATAGAAACTTAGTTTGATTTTCATAAGGATTGAACGTCAGTAAGCTCAAGAAAACATATGGGGAGCAAATGTAGACCTTGTTCTTACTGACAATGTATTACCTTTTTTCCTGCTGAGTATTTATTATTAAAGATTGTATCCTTCAGAAATGAGGGAATACAATCCAGGATAATAGTTGTTTCTTTTCTATCCACCATATTTAGTTTCTCACTTTCAATTGAGCAATCAAATGGAGGGTCATAAATGATAGGACATATAGCTCAGAAATCTAAGAAAGGTATGGAACAGTAGTAGAAACTAAATCTGGCGGCTGATGTCACTGCAAAGTTTTGACCTCTATGCTAAATATTAAAAAGGAAAAATTATTGTCTATCCTAAAAGGAAATAAAGTTCTGAAGTTACTCTGTTGTAATCATCACTTCCCTTACTGGCATCTAAAGTAAGCAACTTTCTTCAGTTGGTTGTTGGTGTAACTTTTTTGCGTATGAAATATATAGTTAAGTGCTATTTAAGTTACCCTATTCTTTGAAGCATTTCAATAATTACTTGTCTTCACCTTAGCTACCAGTGACTCAAAATATTCAAACATGTCAGACCTAAACAGCCTGTCTTCAGAACTTATTTGAAGCATATGGAAGAAAAGCAGTATTTATAGGACCTCAAATCATTGTGTTTTTTTTTTCTTTTATTAATGGACACTTAATTTTCCCTTTTGGCTTCTGTACTTTCTCCTTTTTCAATTTTGGGTATAGTTATTTTCAAATGAATATATATTAGTTCCATGGTGCTACCATTTAATTAATACATAAACCAGATTTTAAGAGGTCTCCGTCTTCCCCAGAGATTCTGCAGATGGCTAATTGTGGATTCATTAGCAAACAGGGGGCATGCGAGATGCCTAGCACGTAGCAGCGGCATTGTGGGCCCAGTACTGAACCTGAACTCCCAGCCAGCCTCGTCATCTGGCCTGGACAGTGACAATAAAGGGATATGTTTTGTAGCAGAGAGAGTTGACTGAGTCCAGCCTGAAAAGGCCAGCATTGTCTCTTCTCTTCCTAACCCATTATAGCTTAGTCATCCATAAAGGAACTCGAATACTTTCCTTAAATCATTCAAGTAATGAGCTCTATAAGTGAAGTGTCAAAAAATAATTATAGGTGTTTGCCCTAAATTTCCCTTTCAGGTTCCAAGGGTTGCTGTCATTTTAGCGTCCATATGCAAATCATCATTTACCCTAGGCAAGCCCGCATGAGGTCTATCACAGTTCTCCAGAACCCTAATTCTCTTTAGATTGTCTTCACGTGCTTTGAATTCTTTAACTTTCAACCCGCCAAAGCACTGCCCTTACCAAAAGCAAATGGTAAAGAATTTGTAGCGCTGTGGGGAAGTTTGTACCTACCGATTTGAGTGGGATCCCTGTGCTCTCTACAGCTGGGGCAGAAAGCCTGCTATTTAAATTAAAACAGAAAACTGGAGTGACCACAAACATTGGCCTTCAGGTCCCCCAGATGAAATGCCAGGCTTTGGAGTCAGTGAGACTTGACTTACTTAACCTCTCCTAGCTTCGGGGTCCTCATCTATAAAATGGGGAATGATCACCCTTGCCTCACAGCGTAGTGAGAATGAAGTGAATTGATGCACGTAAGCTGCTAGCACTGTGCCTGGCACAGTGTGATGGGAGATAGCTGTCACCACTATTGCTAGCACGGGGCCCTAGCTTTGTTTAGGACACTCCCTGAGATCATTTACAACTTCACAGCTACCTGGGTGTAAGATGCGAAAAGTCTCCATGGCCCAGTGTCGTACCTTTCTTTCTACCAGATTTCCTTCCACATTTAAGAAATACTGACTGTTCTTTACCTCTTGACCTTTGCTCACCCTTACCTTTACTCTCTTCTTGAAGACAATTTACTTGTCTTCCTCCTGTCAGCCCTGAAGACAGTTCTTGGTAATGCTTCTTTATCTTTATATACGTTCTCCTTTATAAAAAGGCATTACAAGTATGTCACAAATATATTTTCTTATATTTTTTCCATTCTTTGTGGCTTGCTTTTAACATTTTTTAGATTCTCCCAGATATTTCCAGTTATAGGATTTTAGAACTACAAGACCATTGGAGACTGTTTGGAGAATGAGGTCCCACAGCCTCTTTCCCATCATCTAACGCACCAGACAGCGTTGTTGGCATCCTGCCGTCTCTACGACTTTATAAATAGCAGCCAAGCCCCCAGCACTTGTGGCTTTGCTTCTAAATTCATGTGAAACAAAGCTCATAGATCTGACCTTATTTATTTACAAGATATTTCAAACCTTTTATCTATTAGCATAAGATAAATTTATTTAGGTGCTTGTTATTTTTTAAAATAACTGAAGACAAGTTATGCTGACCCTGAGATCTGCTTCCCGCATGTTTCCCTGTGGGTTATTAAGTGATTGTCCTTGAGGGTATTATGCTGGGCTTTTATTTCCTGCCAGTTGATTGCATCTTCCCTCTGGAGAGTCATACTTCTAATCTGCAAATGGCATTGTGTGTATTTTTTTTCCCTGAGAACTGAGATAACAAAAAGCATCTTTAATTATTAAAATCTTATCACTCATCAGTTTACTGTTTCAGTAAAAGTCAGAATATTACCAAGTGGCTTTTTGTTTGTTTTTACAAAGTCAGCCACACACCTTTTTGAACTCCTTAGATTTTTCGTGGGTTCTCTTTTTCAAAAATGATTTTTCCTTTCTAGATATTGATCAAGTAAATGCTTTGTGTTTTTTGTTTTGTTGTTTCTTAAGTTACCTTGCATCGCACACAAGCAAGCTAACAACCACAAAACCCAATGTGTCTCTGTAATTGACTTATTTTCCGACATAGATGGTGTCTCTTTGGACAACTGGGAAATCATGGCACCACCTCCTGGTTTATGACTCTTTTGTGATGGCATAAACCCTGGTATTTCACCTTTCAACACAGGAGATGGTCGTGGTTCCTAACCATTTTTAAAGAATGTATGTCCTAACATATTCCCTATCTAGATTCCTTTTTATTCTTGGTGAATAAATATCACTAAATCTGCCTCTAAATTTTTAATTTTCAACTTCTCTCTCCAAGGGACAGAGGCTGTGGACTCCACAATGGTTAAACTATGCAGTTTGTGTTTATGTTCTCTCCTAGGATGCTTTTCTTTTCTCTTTAAGAAGAAACATTTGTATTTAAGTCCTTATCTCAGTATCGTGTCCTAAGTGTACTCTTATCTTTCAACAGTACAATCCATTCATTTTAAATGCAATAATTTTCCTTTTTTTTTTTATAGGATACTACAGACTATGTTGCCTACGTAGCTAAAGATCCAGTTAATCAACGAGGTATGGAAAGAAATTTCTAGATTTTCTTAAGAGCTGGTATATAGCCCCTTAAAAAGTAAGAAGCAGTTCTCTCCAATATGCAGAGTGATGAGGATCACTAGAGTGCTGTATTGGGTTCTAGAAATATTATGTGAATTTGCATTGGAAATAAATAGCCCTGCTAGCAGAGCAAAGTAGAAAAAATATATAGTTGGGATTTAAATCCCAGTCATTTGAGGGACCCTTATACCAAAAGGCTTATTATCTATTTGTATAATCAAAAGAGAAGCTGTTCTGGTGATAATAGAAGAGGCTGGCTGCCACATCCCCAATGAATGAATGAATTACACAGAACCCAGGCCAGTGAGACGATTGGCCTGCGTCGGTCTCTGCAAGTGTGTTTGTGTGTGTGTGTGTGTGTGTGTGTGTGTGTGTGTGTGTGTGCTGAGCCTGTGCATTTGTTGTTCAAAGAGTCTGGCATGTCACTTTGAGTGTTTGGCTTCTTCTCATTCTTGGATCTCAGCTTGAATGTCTCTTCTTCAGAGAGATCTTCTTCTTTGACTGATAGCACCTCCTGTCTCCAGTAGGATATCCCACCCTGCTGCATCATATTACTTTATTTCTCTTCTTAGTAACACTTAGCCCACATTTTTGTTATTTTATTTACTCATTTGTTGATGTGTTTCACATCTGTCCTTCCTATTGAAAGCTCCATGAGGGCAGGAGACTGTTTACCTTATTCACTGTTGTTTCCAAAGCACTCATCAAAAGGCCAGGCACATAGGTGTTGCAATAAAAATAACTACTTTGCTGAGTGTCTCAGTGAATGGAAGAGTAAGTTGATTGGATCTCTCATCCCAGGATTTAGCAAGGTTGCCTAAGTACACTCATTTCCCAGTGAAACTTTGGAATAAGGGCCTGAAGTTTCTTAGGTCATTGGACCTCTTTAGACAGACATGGTTAGTGTTGCTTCTCATCCCTGATTCTGGGACATTCAGACTCCTATTAGGGTTGAGTCTTAGGTTGCTTCTTCTCCTTAACCAGAACCTATTAGGGCAGCATCTTCTGCCACCCCAGGGATAGAGTTTGCCCCAACACATTTATTGAATACACGTGATGTAGAATTTGGAAATTCAAAGAGCTATAAAACAAAGAGGTGGAAGTGTATATGGCATGTTGGGGGCAAAGGAATAGAATATATTTACTAGGATGCAGATTGGGTATGGAGAAAAAAAGCCTAAAAGACATCCGGAGGGCAGATAGGGTAGAGCTGATAAGTAGGGACTTGATCTTTGAGCAAATGGGTAGAGAATGCTTTTCGCAAAGCAGAGCTTTGGGAAGATTGATTTGGGAATATGGTCGATTCAGAGAGAAACTTAAGGCAGGGAGATCTGTTTGGAAGCTATTATGATAGTCAAAAAGGAAATGATGAGGACCAGCTGCTCACACAGGACCGGGCACGTGGTAAATGCTCAGCAAATGCTTCAATGCCTCAGTGAGATGGAAAAGAAGAAACAGGTGACGAGATCTAAGCAATACTCCATTGAAACTGACTCATTGTAAACCGTACGATGAAGAATGGCTAGCCACCAACGATGAGTAGGAGAGACAGGGACTAGTGAAGGGGAGTGGGGGTGTAGGAATGGAACACAACGAAAGACACCAGAAGAGAGCAACCTCTTTTAATTAAGCCTGAGTTTCCCAAAAGAATAACTGCAGGCTATTTTGGGGAAGGGCTCTGAACCACAAAGCCTTTTCTCTCAACCTGAAAGGATAGGGTGAAAGGAAGAACGAATAGATCAGGAAGTCTAGATGTTTGGTAACTTGGCCATCTGTCACGGACTAGCGCAGGCATGTCATTGCTCTTCTGTGAACGGTGGTGAGTTCAAAGACTGAGGCCAATTGCACGCTTTCTTCTCTAAAGGGGAGATGGGTCTACCTAGAAGATGATTTAGAAGCATAGGGTAATTTTCCGGGTGCCTGGCTGGCTCAGTCCGTTAAAGCATCCGACTCTTGATTTCGGCTCAGGTCATGATCTCAGGGTCATGAGATCTGCATCAGGCTCCATGCTCAGTGGGGAGTCTGCTTGAGATTCTCTCTCTCTCCCCCTCTCCTTTTGCCCCTCCCCCTGTGCACTCTCTCTAAAATAAATAAATCTTAAAAAAAAAAAAAGAAGCAGGGTAATTTTCCTGGATTAAAAGCTAGCATCTCCTCATCCTTATGGCCCCTTTTCTAGTCTCCCCCTTCCCTTTCTTATTTATCTTAGTTACAGAAACTTCTGTGAGAAGCCACTCTGTTGTCAGTATAGCCCCTGCTTGCACACCCCTCTAGTGTAAAATCCCTTCCCCTCACCTGAGTCCCTGGGCTTTAATTTGTGCACAGAGGTGCTGACACAGCTTTCAAGCCCACAAATAATTATGAATTACATGCTAATATGAAAGGGGCTGAGCTAATCATTGTGGAGGACAAACAATTCCTGGCCAGCCTGGGCTCATCATTTAGTGGGAGAGAGAAACGCAGCGTATTGGAGGTGCATGGAGAAGGAGGGAGGCCAGGACAACAGCGTGTGGGACACAGCAGGTGCTTAGTCAGGATTCATGGGAGAAATGAATCTAGGCCTCGTTGCAAGAGCCCTGTAATGAGAGCTTAGGGCCTTGTGTTTGGGTGGTGTGTGAGTGTGTGTGTAAAGGTGGGGTTGAAGAAAAGGGAAGGAATAGAAGTAGGGGAGCCATGGCTGAAAAGCTAGGCCAGAAACAGATTGTAGAGGGCTTTGAATGCTGACCAAAAGGTCACTGGGAGCCATTGAAGATTTTGAGCTTTATAGCAATTATGCTGGCTTCTGCCATTTTACTGAAATTGCAAAATGATAAATTTTCTGGCATTTGTATCTGTGAAAGTGATACCATATGGCAGAAAACAGTCTGGAATTGTAGAGTCCAATTTGGAGGACATCTCATTAGTCCCAGGCAGGAATGGTACTGTTTACATTACGCTGGGGGAAGGAAGGAACAGTTTGGACACATCTGTAATCTCATGGAACTTGGCAACAATTTAGATAGGAAGGTTGTTGAAGAAATTGAAATTAGATGTTCCTGAGGACTTAATGAGATATTATATACAATGCAAATATCTCAATATGTGGCTCGTAGTAAGTATATGATAAACGGTAGCAATTATTATTATTACCCTGTGTGATATGGAGTAGTGTTGTCATTAAAGAAACAGGGATTATTACAAATTGGGAAAAAGACAATCCATTAGAGAAACGGGGAAAAAAATCTATCATTGATTACATGCTCACCACATGGCAGGCATTGTCTCATTTCATCCTTACAGCAACCCTCTGCGGTCGGTATTAATTTATTCCTTTATTATAAAAACAAACATGGGCATCGAGAAAAGGGAGATTGTTTTCCTAAGCTCAGTCAGCTAATAAGCAAGTGAATGAACTCCCAGGTCCTCAGCACACCTTTACGAAAGAACATTGCAAGGCACCAAGAAACATTTAAGAAATTGTACAAGTTTACTAGCTACCTTGTTAGCAATCAAATTATCATTCGATACCGCATTTCTTCGTCAAATATCAAATATTGACAAAAGGTAAAATGAGGTTTAAAAGTAGTAGTTATTGTTAACAATGCCAGTAGGAGTGTGGAACCAAGTGTTTTGGAGAATAAGTTGACAGTTTGCATCCAAAGACTTAAAAAGGTAAATACTTTTGAACCAGCAATTTAACTTCTAAGGAAATAATTAGGACACGCACAAAGATGAAGGAATAAAGATTATTGTCGTATATTATTTATATAATAGACAACACAATTTCAATATTCATAAATAACAAATTATGTAAATGAATCCATAGCGTCTACTACTATGCAGCAATTTAAAACTAGTGTTACAGAAGAATAAATAATGACATGGGGAAAACGTTGACGATGTTGTTAAGTGAAAAAGCAGATTGTGAAACTATGTGCATAATATGACCCCAGGTAATTTTTTTGGAGGTAGATATACTTAGAAAAAAAGATTGGAAAGAAAAAGATGCCAAAATATTAATAGCAGTTATCTTTGGGTGGTGAGACTTGCATAATTTTTTTTTCTTGGTACCTTTTTATTTTCTAAAAATCCTACAGTGAATATTTATTATATTTGTAAAAAGAAAAAAATGTTCTAAATCCTTGAATAAAGAAAGAAAATAGTGAAACCAGAAAGAAGATGTTATAGAATTAGCTAGTGAGTTTGGTTCATCTGAGGGGAATGTTCAGGCAGGAGAGGCTCAGGGTGGGGGAGGGGGAAAAAGAGGGGAGGGGGAAGTGGGGGAGGAAGGGATGGGGGGATAGGAGTGTGGGGGATAGGGGAGACAGAGAGATAGAGACCAGGCCTTCAGGTGCACATTTGGAAAAACTGTAACTCATAGCCCTAAGAGTAAGCAAGACCACCGAAGGAGGAACCTGGAAAGGAGAGGGCTGAGGGTCTCAGGGAGTAGAAGAAGTCAGAGGAGACAGTAAAGAGCCAGAGGAGTGGTCAGGGGGAAGAGAAAATCATCTAAGAAGGAGAAAGAGCACATTTCTCTGGGAGAAGTCATCCCAGAATAAGACACCTCAGAATGCCACATCCTGAAAAGGAGTTAGGGGAAATGAAGGGGGAAAATGCCTTTTAGTCGGGCAGTTAACAGGCCATTGTCCCCCCCCCCC